>NW_004524630.1:8796075-8821481 GCF_000260255.1 Octodon degus | reverse complement strand
ATTTGCTATTTCTCCTTCTTCATCTGAGAATTGTCTATTTTTTCCAGATGGTTTTTGGATTTTGTATTCAAATTTGGGATATCTGATGTTTTTGTGTTCTTTATGTACTCTATGAATTTGGTTCAAGGACACTATTCAGCTTGGACTCATAGTGATCCTGTGCTCAGTCTCCCCAGTGCTGGGATTGTAGGTGTGCACCACCATGCCTGATCTCTGAGGTAGGCTCTGTGCACCCATGCTGGGAAGTGAACTCAATTCGTTGTGCTTGCCAGACAGTCAATTAGACTGTGGAGCTATCTTGCTGGCCCTTTATATGCTAAATAATGCTTTTGGGTGAAGATCAGCTGCCAAAGCCTTTTCACTGTACTCTCAGTTGTCTTTTCACTCTGTTGGCGGCTCCTTTTGCCATGTGAATGCTTTTTAATAAGATGATATCTCAGTTGTTGGTCTTTGTGATAGCTTCAGAGATCAGAAGTTGTTGTCTTTGCTTATAACAGTATCTTCAGGAGTTGTACCTGCTTTCTCTTCCAAAAGACTTAGTGTTTCTGTTTTAATACTTGTATCATTTCTCCATTTTGTTCTTAGTTTAATGCATAGTGAAAGATATAGGTCTAATTTTAATATTTGGTATGTGGAGAACCAGTTTTTTCAGTACCAGTGATCCAGAATTTCCAGTGGATGTGTTTGGCACTTTTGACAAAGATAAGTTGGCTAAATACACCTTGAGCCAACTTATTGAAATGATATTTTTGTCTTTTTTTCCCCATCACCAAGCTGCTTTTCTTGTCACAGTAGCTTTGTCCTGTAATATAAAGTGTGGGTTATAAGGCACCCTGCCTGTGTTTTTAGCCTGGAATTGCCTTTGATATTCTAGGTCTCTTCTGATTCCAAATGAACTTTAAAATTGTTTTCTCTAATTCTATGAGATATGTTATTGGAATTTTGATCAGGTATGCATTAAATCTGTTTAACAATTTGGGAGTATGGCCATGTTCAATGTTTTGGTCTTTCCTATTGAGGAACAAGAGATCTCTTTCCATTTATTGAAATCCTCTTCAGTCTCATTTATCAGAGTTCTATAGTTGTCAACATACAGGTCTTTTAATTCCTTCATTATAGATTCTTAGATATCTCCTTTTTGGGGGAATGCCTATTTTAAAAGATGTTATTTCCCTAATTTCTCTCTCAGTGGGTTTGTCATTTGTGTGCAAGACTGTTGATCTTTGTTTATTGCCTTTGTATGCAGCTGGACAACTTAAGTTTTTTATTAAATCTATAATTCTTTTGTTGGAGTTTTTAGGTCTTCATTGTAGGAGTGCTTTTATTGTGTCCATAAGTACTGATATGTTGCAGTGCCATTATTGTTTAATTTTAGACGCTATCTAATTTCTTCTTTAATTTCATCTGTGAAACATTGGTGGTTCAAGAGGATGTTATTTAATTTCCATGTGTTTATGAATTTCTTTTGTTTTCCTTGACTTTGAGTTTCAATTTCATTGCACTATGGTCTGATAATATACATGAGATGATTTTAATGCCATTTAAAATTTACTGAAGCATGATCTTTGAGCTAGAATGTGGTCTATTTTGGAGAATACCCTGTATGCAGCTAAGAAGAATGTATATTACAATATTGTAGGGTAGCATAGTATATTTCTATTAAATGCATTTATTCTAAGGTTTGTTTCAGTTCTAATACTTCAATGCAGCAATACTTTAATGCTGGTTTTTTTTTGTCTTGCTAATCTATCTATTTTCAGTAGTGGGATATGGCAATCCCCAAGTATAATTTTATTAGTATTTATTAGATTGTTCACATCTGTTAATATTTCCTATACATTGAACTTTTTCATATATATTTATGGTTGTTATCTCTTCCTCTTGTATTGTTCCCTTTTTGTGGTCATAGTGGCCTTTTTTGTCTGTCGATCAGTTGTGGCTTGAAATCCACAGTGTTTGCTAATAGAATTGCTACCCCTGCTTTTTCTGTATTCCTATCACATGGGATATTTTTTCTATCCTTTGATTTTGAGTCTATTATTTTTTATTGAATTATTTTAATTGGACAGAACATACTGTTGGATCTTATTTCTTCATCCATTCTGTCTATTTCTTTTGATTGTTGAGTTGAGGCGGTTAAAATTCATGGTTATAACTGATAAATATTGACTTATTTTTGTCATTTTATTTTGCTATAATGGGCTCCCTAATTTCCCCTCTGTTTAGTTCTTTTGCCCAGTGGATTCATTCTGTTGTAGATTATGACGTTCTAGTCCTTGTTTTCTCTTTCTAGAATATTCTTCAGAACACTTTGGAGTGCTGGTTTAATGTTCATGATCTTCCTCAGATGTCCTTTTACCATGGAAGCATCTCATTTGTCTATCAATTTTAAAACATACTTTTACAAGGTACATTAATTTGATTTAGAAGTTGTTTTTATTAAGGACTGGAAGTCATAGCAAGGTCTCAGTAATTTAAATGTTTCATTTGAAAACTCTTCTGTGATTCTGATGGGCTTTCCTTTATAAGTAACTTACTTATTTTTCTTAACAACTTTTGCATTCTGTTCTTGTGCTGAATTTCTGGAATCTTGACTATTATATGGTTTGTTAATATTCTTTTCATGAGTAATTAGAGGTTTGTAAGCCTCACTCATCTGTATTTCAAGTTCTTTTTCCCTGCCAGGGAAGTTTTCTGCTATGACATCTGTGAATATGATTTTTGTCATTTGTGCTTTCTTCAGCTTTTTTATGTCTCCAATCAATATGATGTTATTTTTCTTTGCATCATATGTCAGTGTCTTAATTGATTTTTCATGGTTCCTTGCTATTTTTAAGAAATCTTTCTTTCTATGATTGCTTACACTAGGCCTCTCTGAGATTCCATCCTCACATTGCTTTATTCTGCTGCATATATTTTCAATGAAAGTTTTGATCGTCTGGCTATCTGCTTAAATGCGTTTTGTGAACTTCATTTCTTCCTTATGGGCATTTGTGGCTTATGTCATATTCCTAACCTCTTCTACTTTTTTTTTTTTTTCTGATACCAGAGATTGAACTCAGGACCCTGCGCTCGCCAGGCAAGCACTTATTCTACTGGGCTATCTCCCTGGCTCTCTCTTCTACTTTTTAATCTGAATTTTCTGTAGATCCACTAAGCATTTTTACCATTCTGATCACCGTCTTTGTAATTATCTGAGAAATTATTTCTGATTTGAATTTTTCTATAGTATCATTCATTTGCTTCATTGTTACCACTTAAGAATGACCAAATGGGTGGTTTTCAGATTGTTCCACCTCATTGCCCCATGGATTTGCCTTTGATGTGCTGGATTTCTGTGGTTTCATGTTGTTTAAGTGTCCTGTAAGTGTCCTCTGTCTCTGTCTCTGTTTCTCTCTCTCTTCCATTTAATTCCTGTTAAACTTGTAAATTGCCAATGGTGATTAGTTTTATTACTAGTATTTAGAACCTTTAGGATATGTATGACAACTCCTTAGTGGTGTCATCCAGGTGTAGCTGGCTTCCAAGTTTTCAATCTATTGCAAAATCCTACCTCTTCAATTCATTGGAAGCAAGAAGTTGTGCCTACATATCCTAGGATCTGTTTTTTTTTTTGGCACAGGCCCAAAGTATTTTCTATAATCCTTCAGCAATCTTAGTCTTGGTATATACCAGGAAGAACAATTGGTTATAAAACTTGGACCAGGGAGATAGTTGAGCATCATAAACACCTACCTGGAGGTCCTGAGTTTCATCCCCAGTACCCCCACAAAAAAGTAATTAATGTCTCTTTGACTACAGTAGAGCAATCAGCAGTAACAAATCACAAAAACACTGAAGATGGCCTAGAAAATGACAAACCAAGGTAACCATTAGTCTGTCAGTTTTACCCATATAAAGTAGATTTTTGGTTGCATAATAATATCTAAAACAAATGAGAAAATTGTATGCAGTAAATAAGTGTTCAATTTTACCCTTGGGAGAAAAATGTAAATGGATTAAGAATAAATAGAGAAATAGAAAAGTAGGAAGAGATTAGAAGCAAGGTTGGAGGACAACAGAAGATCAAGCTATTTTGGTAAACTGTTTCAGAAGACAGGAGGAAAGATGGAAGATATAAAAGGAAGAATAGAACAAATCCACAACCAAACTAGAAACTGTGTTACCACTCATAAAAACAAGAATAAGAAAAGAAGAGCACAAAACAAAGAAAGAAAAAGAAAATCCCACCTCCAGGTTTGTCTCTGCTGTCTCTGATAGACAATGTGTGACTGTAGAGTCCTCCCTGTGTTGATTTATGTCACTTTGACTACACTAGAGCAATCAGCAATAACAAATAACAATAGCACTAAAGGTGACCTAGAAAATGACAATTCAAGGTAACCATTAGTTTGTCAGTTTTACCCATATAAATTAGATTTTTAGTTGTATAACAATATTGGTAAGTCAGCAGTAGCTTGATGGAAGGATATTGGGATAATCTCAACAAGGCTACAGTGTTATTTTCTCTGAAGTTCAGGCTGGTTTCTGGCTATAAGGCTGGATGCAGACTTTTTCAGTGTGCAGCAGTCAGCACATTTTCTGTGGCCTTGCACTGAGCTGGGAGCTGCTAGAAGAAGCCAGCAGTTGTGTCAAGTTCTGAGCACATTTGATCCATCTCTAAGATGATTCAAGCCAATTGTCTTGTCTCATTGGATGCCCTAATTCATGCCACCCACCAACCAGTTCAACTCATGGTGTCCACTGCTGTACTTTGCTGCTGTGTCTGTCTGTGGAGGCCTCTGTGGTTGCCAGCAATCATTGTGTGTCCACAGGTATGAACTTTTTCTCCCACATACTGACTTAAGTTGAAGATGTCACCTGCCACCTCCTTCATCTGTGTTGAAGTTTCTCTCTCTGCTTTCTATGTGGGGGTTCAATGCTTGCTTCAGGCCCTTCCTATGTCCAAAAGAAACCCTTCCTTCCTTCTTTTTCTTGCATTGCTATACTCCAATATCTGGTCACTGAATCTCAGAGAGGCTCTTTCTCTACTCATCACTATGCCATGTCCCTAGATGTTGGTTTCAAATTTTTTGAATCAACATAATTTTTCATTTTATTTAAGACTGTAATTTCTCGATTAAATGACAGTTGCATGTTTAGTTTAGTTGAGTTTTATTATTATTTTAACAAATTTATTGTTTTATATCTCACATACCATTACAATCATCTTTTTGAAGCATACAGTCAATGACATTTAGCAAATCTAGAGAGTTGTGCATGAGTCAGCATAAACCCAGAACATTTTCATCCATGAAAAGAAACATTGTATACCTACATATCACACTCAGTTTTTCCCTGTATTCCCAAACAATTAATATTTCTCATCTTGATGATTATAGACTCCCTGGATGGTATGAAGTGGTGAGTTTTGCCATTTGAATTTGAATTTCTCTTATACTTAATGATATTAGGCATAGTATCAAAACCTAGTGTTGTTTTTTTTAACTTTTATTTTTTAAAGAGTAAAAATTAGAATTAAAACAGAAAAGAGTTACAAGTGACACAGAATTTTACTTAATAAAGTAAATGCATTTTGCAGTATTTGTTGTAATGCATAGTGTTGTCTTACAAACCAGTTATTCATACTACCAGGTAGATGCACATAAAATTGGAAGAAGAAAAACGAAAAAAGATATATAAGAAATTAAGAAGGGAGCACTTACAAAGAATTGAAAAAAGGAGACAAAACAAATTAAGTATTAACTACTCCTTTCTATAGCAGAAATGGTTTGCTTACATACAGAGATAAGTCTCTTTTGCCCACTCCCTGTCCTGTTCTTCTCCTCAATTCAGTTAACTGTTTCCTTTTGAATAAGTTCCTTCTCTTTTCCCAGAATCTACTGTACCCTTCAGATTCCATTTTTCTCTTTCAGGTTCTCACACTAAGGAGATAATATGATGTCTGCACATGTGGGTGCACATGTGGGTCTAAGTGGTTGTCTTTGTGTGTTCTTTAAACAAATATCTATTGAGGTCACGTTAGCACTTTGAAAATAGGGACATTTCTTATTAAGTAGCAACTCTTCTTTAGATACTTTAGGTAAAAATGTCTTAGCAGAGACATGATATGATCAATATTTTTCTCATTTTGTGGATTGTTTTTTACTTTATAGATTCACATTCTTTGAAGTATCAAAGTCATAATTTTTATGATGTCCACTTTAAGTTTTACTTTCATATGAAATTTTTGTGTCACACCTAAGAAACAATTTTTTAGTCCAAATCAGCAAGATATATATTAGTGTAAGAATTTAATGAATCATTTTCCATCTTATCTTTAGGATGGATTTAAATAGAGTTAAATGTTTTAAGTGATGTAAAGTTAAGTTTTTTAAAATCTCTTTCTTCCTTATCACCTAAGCTTGAAAACAGAGCTTTCAGAAAACCTGCTTGGAATCTCTCCTTCTCTGGGGAGCTATTCCTATATTCCTATGCCCCATTCCTCAGTCTTCTTCCCCAATAAATGTTCCTGCTGCATCTCAATAAAAGAAAGAAAGAAGGAAGGAAAGAAAGAAGAAAATAGAACTTTCAAAACTATGTTGACTAAAAATGGTGTAACCAGACATCTTTGCCTGTCTCTTAAGTATAAGCATCATCTCTTCCAAAATTTAGTATATTACTATCTATATAATTTCATACATATTCTATTCTCTACTTGAGATATTTTTCTCCTAGTTTTAATTTGCTAGAATTTGCTAATTTCAATTCTGCCCAACATAGATGTGTATTAAGCTTTGGCTCATGCTTTATATAATGACAGTGTTATGAGATTTTGCTGACTTTATTGATACATTACACCAGTGGATATTTCCATGTGAACCAGTCTTCTAGAACTGGACTAAATCACACTGCATTACGGTGCATAATTATTTTTATATATTGTTGAATTCAATTAAATAATACTTTAGTTTTTCTGTGTAAAATCAAGATAATTTTTAATGCATATTTTGTCTTCTTTTTTTTATTTTAGGGAAAGGTCTGCAGGATGTTCAGGGTCTCACTACTAGATTGGACTCATAGTGATCCACCTGTTTACAGCCTCCAAAAGATGAGATTACAGGCTCACACCACCAAGCCCAGTCTCAATTGCTGTCTCAGTGTGCCCGGGGGTCAGGCTGGCACAGCAGGCCTGGGATTGAACGCCCACCCCTGTGCCTGCTTGTAGGCACTTTCCTCCACTGAGCTAGTTAGCTGGCCCTTCATTCTGTTGTGAACTGATTATTCTATATAACACTGATCTTCAAAAGTGAATTAGAGAGTTTTTTTTTGCCTTTGGTTTTAGAAAGGTGTTTGTTTAATGCTTGGTAGAATTCCAAAGGGAAACCACTTAGGTTATAAAACATTATGAAGAGGCTATTTTAATTTATCTAATGCTTGAAGAACTATTCAAAATAACTCTCAATTTTTTATATCCTCAGGTTTCTAAAGCCTGCAATTTTAGAGAATAGGTTTGTTTTTCTTAATTTGTCAAATTGATGAACACAAAGTTGTGTACTATTCAATTATGATCCTTCTGATGGTTTCAGGATTTGTAGTGCTAACCCTTGTTTTGTTTCAGTTATTTTTTAAACTGCTTTGGTCATGTGGGTCCTCTTCTTCTTATCAACTTTGCTCGTGGTTTATTAATTTTAGTGATGATGTTACAATTTGCACTTTTTGTTTTATCTACTTTATTTTTTTTCTGCTTTTATTGTCATGTAATTTTGCTATTGTTCTTGTCATTTCTTCTGCTTGATTTAGTTTTGCTCTTCTGCCTTACCCTTCTCCAATGCCTCCTCTTCCTCCGCTTTTTCTTCCTCTTCTTCTTTCTCCTTTGCTTCTTGCTCTTCTTTCTCCTCTTTTTCATCTTTGCCTTCTGCTTTGCTTCTTTTACTCCTCTGTTTCATGCTTTGTTTTGTTTGTCTTTGGCACTGGGAATGGAACTCAGGGCCTAGTGTTTGCCCAGCAGGTGCTATGCACTGGGCTGTATCACTACCCTCATGTCTTGTCTTCTTTTGTCTTTTTTTCTTTTTTTGTGTTGAAGGTATGGACAGGGGTTATTCAATTCAGGCCTGACTTTCTAGTATAAGTGTTTGATGATTCAGTTTTCTTCCTTTCACCGTTTTAGCTGTAACCTACATAATTGGATAAACTACAAATTCATCTTAATGAAGCTTTATGTATTTTTATTTCCTTTCAGATTTTCTTTATTACAATGCATTACTTTGCAGTCTATTGTTAAGTTTGCATGATATTTTTCTTGTTATTGATATCTATTTTGATTTCTCTATTGTCAGAAAATTTCATTTTCTTTCAATTTGTTGAGATTTGCTCTGTGATTCTGTATGTGGTCCTCTTTAATTCCTATTTTACAAAACAATTTATATTCTGTTATTGGTGAAATATGTTATAAAGGTTAATTAAATTGTTGATTAGATTTCTTCTTTTATATTCTGCCTTGTATTCTGCTTAGAAGTTATAAGAGAGGAAACTGATAGAATTTTCAATACCACTTATGAGTCTTTCTGTTTTCCTTTCCACTTATCCCAGTTTTTGCTTCATGTTTATTCTAGGTCTATTACTTGGAATGTACACATTTAAAACCATTATGTCTTTTAGCTGGATTGATGCCTTCAATTATTACATAATGTCTTTCTTAGTCTTTCATATGTTTCTTTGTTCTGGACCTTATTTTTTCTAACACTAATGTTGCTACTCCTGCTTCATTTTGTGCTTTGCATGTTAAACATTTCTCTCATTCTTTTACTTTCAAAGTGCTTGTCATTGAATTTGAAATCAGTTTCTTATAGTCAGCCAAATTAGATTCGCCTTAGTACAATTTATTTTTTTCTTGTTCAGCATTAATTTTGGGTAACTTAGAAAGGTGCTTTTCCCCAAACAATTGCTTAATGCATAAATTTCCATATATAAATGTGAATGAAGTTTGCAATATTCTATACATTCCCAATATTGCTTATTTTATTGGCTATTTAATATATAAATATTTATATCAGCTTGTAATTTCATAATGAAATCAATTAAATATGTGGATATTAATGACTAGATATGTGACAATAGCTATTTAGATACAACCATATATTAATTATCCATTTCTATAGCATTATAATTAATCCCTCTGTCAATACAGGTAAATGTTCAAAGTGTTTTAAAATACATGCACATGTATTTAGCCTCACAAGAATCTGAGTGGACCTTTGATCATTCAAGGAAAGGCTGTCAGATTGTTTTCGATAAGGTATTCAGTTGAAGCCCTAATGACATTGTGAATGCAACAAAATCTAGAGTAAGAGACTCAGATTGATCATCTCAGATACCTAATTTTGTCACAAAGTAAATCAACTATTTATTTAATTTATTTATTTATTTGTATTTTTAGGGAAGGGTCTACAGGGTGTTCAGGGTTCCACTACTAGATTGGACTCCTAGTGATCCGTCTCCCAAGAGCTGGGATTACAGGCACACGCCACCATGCCCAGTCTCAACTGCTGTCTCAGTGTGCCCCAAGGTGGGTCCATCATGGCAGGCCTGGGGATGGAACCCCAGGACCCTGCGCCTGCTTGCAGGTGCTTTAATCCATGATCAGAAGAGACAAATTTAGGTGATAAATGCAAAAAGCTACAAATGAAAACACTGGCAATTTCCAAAGCCCTCCCAACACTCAGGGACGCATGGCCAGGCATCCCTGTATGGAAAACAAAGAGACACTGTCACCTATTCTACATCTGAAGAACAATGATGAAGGGAATTCAGAAGGAGAACAAAAAGAGAGTAACGCAAGAGGGGAACCAACTATTAAACACCAGTAGGACATGAAGTGGAAGGAGAGTGGGCTCCAGGTATGTAAGACTGGACATCACTGCTGTCTCCAACAAACTCCTCGTATATTTTCAGCATTTTGAGCCCACAATTAGGTGTACAAGAAACTATGAAAACAAAGTAATTTATTCATGTTAAACTGTTAAGTCATTTCACATTGAAAGTCAGGGGAAAGAGAATCATTTCCAGATAAAACAGGCTGTGCTACTACAAAGTGATCTTATGAGAACTCTTTCTAAACAGGAGGGATATTTAAATAGGCAAAGATTCATTGAGAATGCTGATGTCAAAGGGAGAGATGTCAATGAACAGCACGGTGCTCTCTGAGGGAGATCAGTCCACAGCTTTGTTTTCAAAAGTCAACAGCAAGAGGATTGCTATCAAAATACTATGATCACACTGGTGCCAAAATGTGATATAGTGTTTCACGTGTGTAGTCTTAATTTTGTTTAACTGCTTGCAAAATAAAATCAATTATGATTTTGTTCTCAAACACCCAAAGAAAAAAGTGAACCAAAAAGATAAACAAATTGAATTCAATCAATTTGAAAACCCAACATATCGAAGCTGAAGTATGAAGCATTACATAGCCCCCCAAAAGAGCTCATTAAATACTACCCTCAGGAAAACTGGGAGTCGACTATGTTTTTCTTTGATTGCATTTCATAGGACACAGCAAAATCCTTACTGAGAAAAACTACTTATCTTAGAAAATAGTGTGGATTGATTCAGATTTGATAAAAAAACATAGAAAGCTTGGTCATTGGATGAATGGACTTTCATAAATTTTGTTATGTGTGTACTGAAGTGTAGAAATAATGCATGAGTTGAGGTTCTTGAACATGCTTTGAACCAATCTGGAAAGTTCCATCAGACAAAAGAATTACAAGAATAGCTCTCTCTCTCTCTCTCTCTCTCTCTCTCTCTCTCTCTCTCTCTCACACACACACACACACCCCTTAAATCTGAAGCCATCCTAACATGTATGATGTTCAACGTCTTCCCAGGCTGTTTTGACCAGAGGACAAAAGCTATAGTGCCCCAATTCTCACAACATTTCCATAGCTTAATATAATTACTTCATCATAATGATTTTTTTGTTTTCCTAGGCTCATAACTTCCCTGCCCTTAGTAAGTTTTATGTGCTGAATAAATATTGTATATATGTAAGCCATACAATATGTTGCTTGCAATAGGAACACATAGTGAAATTATTCCCATAAGCAGGACAATTAGCATACCCACCACTTCACACCATTTTTAGTTTCTTATTTTGTCAGTGAGAAACTTTCTGAGAGATAAGGTTAATGATAATGAGCCTTACAGCAACAGCACAAAGACAACATTAAAAATAATTAAGTCCCTTTCTTGTTCTTCTCCTCCATTTTTGTATATTTACCCCCATGCTAAGAAAAAGCCTTCCAGATACACATATACTTCCAAATCTTAAAGAAAATAGGTTTGAGTTTATAATTCCACCATCCTATACTGTAGACCTGCAGTGAAAGATAAATAAAATCTGTGTTAGTTTCGGGGCTTAATACAAAAACCATTGAGTAGAATTATTCCAAAGTCCTGGCCTTTATTTCTGGTCCTATCACTGACTTTAAACCTTTAGGCCTGTCAAACTACTTATTCATTGGTAGTTTTAGCATGTGCTAAGTAGCATATGAGAAAACTCCCAAAGCAAAAGAAATACTAAAGGAAATGATAGACTCATACAGAAAACTTCTTGGGGGAGAAGTAAGACAACATAAAATAACACATTCGATGAAGTAGTAAATGAATATCATTACTCACCATTAATTTTATCAATTGTATTTTCCTTTCTTTTCATTTAAAACACACAAAGCCATTCTGCTATTAAGAGCATTCGGTTCGCTTTGTTTTCTTCAAATGCGCCTTCTCACCAAAGATCTGCAGGTGCCTCCTTACTTTGCGCTTGGTCTTGCTGCTTTTTCCTCTTCCGCGCGTCTCCCTGCTGTGTTCTGGTACAAGCCATTGCAGTCAAGTTTTACAGATTTGGAAGCATTCTTGTTTTGCACATATGTGGTTTCCCTCCAGTTTATTTCAAAATCCAAACGAATACCATTACTTTAAAAATTGAACTATTATTTTACACACCATTTAGCTTCCAATTGCATTCTGAACCTAATTTAACTTTAAATTTACCTTTAAGCCATTAAGGAAATAAGATTAGTCGAAATACAACGGTAGGCCATATGGCTGCTTCGGGTCTCTCCATTTCTGACTCAGAATCTTATTTCAAATGGGCTTGTTTACTCAGCTCAGTGTGAAATTGATAGTTTTCTAGAGCTACCCTTCGAGCTCTCACATTTTGTTACACATTTTAATCTTACCTTTAACAATTTGTAATCTATTTCCATTTGGTTTCTTTCCAAAACTACTGTCTTAATTTTCACTCATCTTTGGTGAGAATCAGCAGTTCCCAAACTTTCTTTGTCAGAGTTTGAAGATTCCCACCCTAATCTAGAGAGCATTCAATTCATTTTTTTTTCTTCAAAAGTGCCTTTTCAACAAAGATCTCAAGCTGCCTGCTCATTTTGTGCTTAGTCTTGCTGCTTTTTCTCTCTTCCGCGCGTCTACCTGCTGTGCTTCGGTGCAAGCCATTTCAGTCAAGTTTTACAAAGTAAGAAA
Organism: Octodon degus; assembly: GCF_000260255.1. Classification (NCBI taxonomy): domain Eukaryota; kingdom Metazoa; phylum Chordata; class Mammalia; order Rodentia; family Octodontidae; genus Octodon; species Octodon degus. The sequence goes on along the minus strand of NW_004524630.1, from coordinate 8,808,965 downwards.
CATTCTTGTTCGGCATATATGTGGCTTTCCCCCCAGTTTATTTCAAAATCCAAACTAATACCAGTACTTTAAAAATCGAACTATTAATTCCTGAGCTTGATCTCCTTGACCCGAGGCCTTTGTTGTGCAGTCTTGTAGGTGTTGTTCCTTAAAGCTCAGCTTTTCATGATTGTAACCACATATAAACATGCTGGATGATAACATGGGTCTTTTCGTCTTCCATCACCTCTCGCTACCATCCCAAGTTGGGTCTCAAGGAGCATCTGCTGTGTGCAGGACTGCAGACATCTATTAGACAAATTCAGATTTTATCCCAGTGAGCCCTGGTATCTTGTCTCACCACGCACTGTATCCAAGCACACCAAAACAACCTCCACAAAAATCAGGCAAAATATGTAGAAACACGTGTAAAATATATAAGAGGGGCTAGGTGTGGTGATGCACATCTGTAATCCCCACACTCGGGAGGGTGAGGCAGGAGAAATGTGCAAGTTGGAGACAAGCCTGCGCTACAAAGTGAGGTCAAGGCCAGCCTGAACTGCATAGCAACACCCTGTCTCGAAAAGACAAGGATAATATGTACTAAATATCATGCAAAACGCAAAGTCTTACTAAAGGAAATAAAATGTACAGAGGAGTGGAGAGTACCCAGTCATGTTCTTAGGTAAGTTGTCTGCCTACGAATGTTTCTGTCCTTCCAAGCAGCAGCCTTGATGGAATTCCCATTATTGGTGGATTGTCATGTGGCATGTGGAGAGGCTGTGGAAAGCTGGTGCTGCCACTCTCCTGCAGGGATATCCCAGTGCATCTGCCCGCAGGTCTCTTCCAGTTATAGATTTGCTTACCTCCTGATCTGCACGTTCTCTTCACCACTGTTGTAAAATCAGATCTCATTTCCTTCTTTCTTTTCTTTTTTTTTTTTTTTTTTTGGAGTGGAGGCAGAACTGGGGATTGAACTCAGGCCCTTGCACTTGCCAGGGAAGTGCTTATTCTACTGAGCCATCTCCCCAGTCCCCAGATCTCATTTCTGAGCAAAGAAAATAAAGTCCAAGCATTTCCAAGGAGTCTGGCACAGGGGAGTTCTGAGGGCTTTGCCTGCTCCTTTCGTCAGTGTTCCACATGCCCAGTGAGCTGCAGCCAGACCTGGCTGTGCCAACTTGGACGGTTCCTATTCCTGCTCTCTGAGCTCATTTTCCAGCAGCACTGAGCCCTTTCCTTCATAGGCTTCTCTGTGTTGCCCATTTATCTTTGTTATCTCTACCTCTACCCGAGTGAACACCGAGTGAGTCTTATTATCCCGTTGATTCATGACAATAGAGCATTGATTCATGACAATAGAGCGTCTCTGTGCTTAAAATTATCCATGATCTGTAGTGGCATCTAATATTTGCAAAGTGATAATGCTGCTGCTGGCCATAGGTCATGTAGCTTTGGCCCAGGTGATGTGAACTCTCGGGATCCCTGTTTTTGTCCTGCTAGTGCTCTTCCTATGTGTATTCCCTAACCCTATCTGCTGCATTGTAACCAGCACTGCAAAATGGAATATTTCAAAAAAAATTTTTTTTTTTTCCTTTAGAGACAGTTTCTCCAAACTTCCTCAGAGATAGGCAGCTGGGCAAAGACTGCCACCCCCACCTCTCCTCAGCCCAAACAAATGGACACAGGATTTGCAGATGCTGAGGGCGGGTGGTGAAGGTACAATTTCATTTCAACAGACCAGCAGGGCCCAGGAAGAGATGAAAAAAGCCTGCACATGGATCCTGTGCCGTTGTCCTCCCTCCCACGCTGTTCCTTGCTATAAAAGGTACTGGGTACTGGTGTTCAGTGAGATGGTGATTTGGGGGATGAGGCCCTTCTACTTCCGCAGAGCTGGTTTTGTTTAAATGCTTTTACCTTTTCACTAAAATAAATGACCTCTTTTGATTGAAGCACAAGAAAAGGACCCTGAGTATATGAACCTAAGGGGCCAGTGACACTTTTACTTAAAGTATTGTTTTTAAAGGCCGGAACTTTCATAAACCATCATATCTAATCTCTGCACAGCAGCACTGAGTTCTTGACAAAAACAGGAAAATGAGCATAAGTCCATGATGCACAATTTGTCTGTGTCCTCTGGAATTTGATAATTGTCTTCATTCCTATAGAGCTTCAACAATGTGTTCCTCCCAGGACTAGACGAGTGAATGATAGGCAGATATGTTTGTATAAAGGGACATGCACGAAAATCAAGCATCTGACGACAGGAAAACTGAAATAACCCAGGGCTAGCTATATAACTGAAAATCAACTCTGGGCTTGGCAGAGCCCAGCCCGGCAAATCCTCCCAGTGCTGAGTTTAGCACTCTGGAAGCTTGAGATTGCCCAAGGTCTTCACCTGACAAATGCCCCACAGACGCTGTGCATGAATGTTTTTCTTTCCCCGAGTGGTGATTGTTAAACATTGATCACAACATTTATCAATTAGTAAGAATAATTCATGTGATCAGTTTACTGGTGTGAGAACATGTTCACAATAAAAATGCTATGTGAAGTGACTGATTGCCAGTTAGGTGCTGAGACAGTCTTGAAAACAAGTACTCGGGGATGTCTCTGAGCAGTACGATAGATGGGCAATAACTGCTTTTTCTTTCTCTCCACTAGGGACCTACAATTTCACAAAAATAAAACCTCTTAATCTTTAAGCCAGCCAGGTGCTCCCCCACCTCCTGACTTCTTCCCAGAGCTCTCTTAATGAGTCGCTGGTGCAGAAGCTCCTGCCCTCCCTACGCCTGCTTTTTGTCCTGTGCCCCACATGGGACATGCATCCCCACACTTCTTGTTTTGATGCAGTCAGGACTCGAAGCTGGGTTCAGTCTGCTTCCTGCTCCAAGCTCACCAAGGCAGGCTAACTCCCAGCCATCGGGACTGCCTCTTTGCTGCCTAGGCACTTCGTGGGAGCACAACTGGCTAGCAGGCAACGTTTTTCAGTTTATCAGTCTCTTCAAATGTGACTACATCGAAAACTGTATCCCCAGGAAAACACTTAAAACATAGAATGTCCTATGTGTGCTTGGTACAACAATGAAGAACTAATAGCCATGACGGCAAACATGTTATCAGTGCAATAATTAATAAGCTGCTCCATGCATAGTAATCTTTTTTTTTTTTAAGTATCAGAAAGTAGAACTTATTCTGGAGCATATCAAAAGCAGGTCTTATCCTACTCATCTAAACATAAGGAAATATTTAAAAGTGATTTGTGAAGATTCTTGCAATTTTTTTCTTGCCTCTTCAGAAGATGCAAAAAATTATTCTTTTATTGCTCCTCTAATCATTTGAGAACAAAAATCTTCTCTTTCCAACTTTTAAAAAAAGTATTTGTAAACTACATCACAAATTTATCATGTATCAAAAGTTAAAAACATTTTGTGACATCATTGTAAGAAAATGTGGTCATAAATTCAATCTGCTTTTTTTTCTGTTAGATATAAAAGCTTTAACTTAGAAAATATACACAGGAGGCCAGGGAGATAGTTCAGTTGAATAAGTGTTTGCCTGTCAAGCTCAAGGTTCTGAGTTCAATCCCTGGTACCGAAGAAAGAAATCTTCTAGCTAGAAGACTTATACATGCGGTCATGTGGGCATTATTGGGTAAGCCAAATGACAAGCCTTATCAGCTAAATTCCACAAAAGCAGGCTGGACAGGGCTTCCAGGTTAAAGATTTGGGTTCGCAATAAAAATTAAAAAGCAATGGCTTTAGTAGTCCATAATAGTAGTGGGTTATCCATAGGACTGGTAATGTCAGAAGTTGTTGACTTGAGCCTTTTATAGCTCAGCATATTAATATGACTTTACTTTTTATACCTTGTTTTTATACTTTTCTGCTGGATGGTTAGGACCAAGATAAAGTAAGACCTGTATAACAAGAAATGTAACTTTTGTATCTGACAAAGTACAAGAAGAAGCATCAATGTTACAACCTCATCTCCTGAGTTTACTGTTGAAGCAGGCTTATTCTCCTGGCCGATAAGGCTGTACCCCATTGCTCCCTCCATCAAGGTAGCTGCTCTGCTCTCTTGAAAGGAGAAGGCCCTGTTTGCCCAGGCCTCTGACCTTAGAGCCATTTTTGACCCTAGAGTCATTTTTTAAACTGTTACTGTAAGTAGTATAAACTTATAGTTAATTTTCAGTCAAATACCCTCAGGATTTACCCTGAAAACCCTGTACCATGGTTTGTAGATCCTTTGTCAGTGTCAGTCATGTGAGTGACCATTTTTATCTGTATATACAAAATAGCTAGGATCGATATACAGCTACTTTCTCTTAATTCAATGAGAAGAAAGATTTGTACTAATAGTGTTTGGACAGGATATCTTGTCTGTATCTTGTACTATGAATAACTACTATCAAGACAACAATATGCAAAATATTAATTATTGCAACTGTCCTACTAATTGGCTTTGAAACTGTCTCATTGCTATTTGTTTCTCCATAAAATTAAATTTTAAAAAATCATTGGCTTCAACTCCATTATCCATTATGCAAAATACCCAGGGAAATCCATAACAAAGTACCCACCAAAGCTGGAGAAAGGGGCAGAAGAAATGTAAAAAGTTCTACATTGTGATTCATACATTTAATCCTTTTCTTGTAATCTCTTTGATGGGAAAAACAAAAGCACAGCAAGTCAGGCACCTCCCCTATGCCTGAGCTAACTGCCTGGGTGAGTTTCATGGAGTTGTTCTAACAAAGCCCAGCAAATGGGAAGACCTGAAATAATGAGCTTTATTCATGCACAGTCATCTAGGAGGACTCCAACATGAGGGTGTCCATAGGGTCATAGTCACAGTCACTCAGGGCAGAATCATCATTGCCGTTTCCCAGCTTGTGGTTAGCAATCTTTGATTACAGCTTATAGCATTATATCTCTCCATTTTTCATCATTACATGGTGTCCCCTGTGTATTTGTCTTTAATGGACATTTTTTGATTTAAAATATACTAGTTAATTTGATTTAGTGCATACCTAATGATCTCATCTTAACTCTATTCCATCTGTATGATTCTCTTTCCAAATAAGGTAATAGGGGAAAGGGCCTCAAAATACCATTTTAAGGGATAAAATTTAACCCATAACAGTGTACCTCTGGCTTGCCACAGTTCACTTTCTCCACACTTGCAGAATATACTCAACCCATCCCAACATCCTCCACAGTCTTGCCAAATCCTGCATCACCTCTGAGTTCCATATGCCACCTACATATAGTCAACTCAATAGTCCAAAATCTTACTTTCCAAATCACGATTTAATCAGTTTTTAGGGAATTTTGGGACATGACATCTTAGGTAAAATTCCAATTCATGGAGGTGGTAAAACCAGTAATTTATCTACTTGCAAGTTGGAATGGTAGAACTGATATTGGATACATATTCCAACCCCAAAAGGGAGAGATTAGAAAACATACCTGCAAGAATTCTATGATATTTGAAGACCCAAGAAGATGCATTAATGTTACAACCTCACCTCTTGAGTTTACTCTTAAAGCAGCCTTATTCCCCTGACCCACAAGGCAACACCCCATTGCTCCCTCCATCGAGGTAGCTGCCCTGCCCTCCTGAAAGGAGAGCCCAGACCCCTATTCTATGTAGTTTGACCTTAGAGTTATTTTTTCAGACCACTGTCTCTGTGCCTTTAAGTGCACATTGGTAGTATCCTAACTTGTACAAAATTATCAAACAAATCTTCTTGATTTCCTGTGAAATTCACCAGGCTCCACCAGGCAAAAGAATGAGTCTTCCACAGATAGTTGTAACTCTATCCTAGTTTTTTATAAGAAGGATAATAACCAAGAATATATAATACACCTTAACTCTTTTTAACTCTTTTGATGTTGTTTGTCCAGCTCCAGAATGGTGTCAGATTTGCTGAGAAATTTTGACTAGGCTGAGAATACTCCAAACCATCAGTGCTGGTTTCTTCTTAGGTAGTTGCTACAGCAACCAACTTTTTTCTATTTTCTTTTCTTTTTTTCTTCCTTTTTCACCTCTTATTTGCCTTTCCTTTCATTTTCTCTCTCTTTTCCTTCCCTCTCCTCCCCTCTTCTCTCTGTTCCTCTCCTTTTCTTTCTTTTCCTTTCTTTTCTTTTCTCTTTATTTTTCCTACAGGGAAGCAGGGAGATATAAGACTTCAACTTCTACACTTTGCTTGGAAATGTTCTCAGCTAAATGTAGCAGGTCATCACACACAAATTCTGCCTTCTGCTAAACAGTATGACATTTTTTCTATCCTCCAGATTCTAGAAGATACTTTTCACTTTACCTGAAACACAATAAAAACCGTCACATTCAAATTTATATCAGAAACTGTGTCCAACGTAATATAAATATGTTCTGGGAGAAGGCAACACAAACCTTTGGTCTTGTTCTTCTTCTCTTTGATAATTCATCAGAACTGTTTTTAAATCCACATTTCTGCTGCTTGCAGTGGTGGATGCCTGTAACCCCAGCACTGGGGAAGCTGAGGCAAGAGGGTCACCTCAAGTGCATTCAAGGGCAACTTGAACTACATGGTAAGACCCTGTTTCAACAAACAAACTAAAAACAAAAGACCACATTTCTGTCATCAATGTCTTCAACGTTGTCTGGGCTTTTTCTATTATGGACCTCAAAGCTTTACAGTCTCTGTTCATCACCCATATCACAGACCACTTCCACATTTATAGAGCATCTAACACAGCAATACCTACTTCCTGTTACCTTAGTATGTATTTGTTTTTCCAGGATTGCTAGTAAAAAATTACCATAACCTCCTTAAAGTCAACACCAATTAAATCACTAAGTCTTAAATCCAAGAGCCTGAAATCAAGATGCTAGGAAGTCACACTCTCCCTGAATCTTCAAAGAGATGGTTCTTCATTGCTTCTGCAATTTCTGGAATATCCAAGAGTGCTTTGGTTTATTGCTGTATTACTTTAATCCCAGTGGCTATGAGTATACTGTGTCTCCTGTATGGCTCTGGTTAAAAGAACACTAGTTAAGGGTCGGGGAGATGGCTCAGTGGAATAAGCTTTTCCCCGGCAAGTGCAAGGACCTGAGTTCAATCCCCGGTTTGGAAAAAAAAAAAAAAAACAAAAACAAAAAAACACTAGACTAGGTCAGGAAGCATATGACGTGATTACATTTTGAATACTATTTCCAAACAAGATTGTCATGTGGTTTGGCATGTTTGCAAGGTGAACAATATAGTACAGGACACATTTTATAATAGTATTTTATAGTGAACCACCCAAGAATCATGTACGATAAGTACAGGATATCTATCCACACACTCATACTGATGAATCCAGCTAAGAGCCTAGCATTTATACCAATGCCTCCCACCAACCCAGCTGGCAGCCTAGAGACCACAACAAAGTCTTATACAGGCCCACTTCATAAATATGTGCTGGAAAGGCCCAAGGGTCAGTGGTGGAAGCCAGGAATTTATGCCAGTGGGGTGAAGGCTCTGTGCTAGCAGGCTGAGGGATCTGAACTGGATTCAGGAAGTGATGCTCAAGGTAAGCACCAGAGCTTCCCCAAAAGTGCCACAGCTGTCCTCAGCAACAGTGAGTCCCGAGCTCCTCCAGTAATGAGGAAGCCAAGTTCCCATCAGGAAAGCCAATGTGACAAGTTTCATGAGCCTAAGCAGTGCACATCTTTCCCTCTGGAGCCAGGAATCAATGCTCAAGTTGAGGACCAGAGCTCCTCCAGAGTTCACTAGGAAAGCCAGCATGAAAAGTCCTCCAAGCAGAACTGCCCAAGAGAACTAGGAGCTTCCAACAGCTCCAACAACTTCTCCAAACAGCATCCCTAGCAACATCAAACATCTTCTCCTCTTCTGCTTTTTACACTGCTGGCAGCAATCCTCAGGCGGGCCTCCCACACTGAGCACCATGCTAGTTCAATTCAGCTGAGTGTAATAAGTTGAACACCTGTTAGATATCTACTACAAGAGGGCCGGCCAAAGAGCTCAGCAGATTAGAGCTCCTGTTTAGGCAGATGCAGGGGTAGGATGTTGGATCCCTGGGCCTGCCATGCTGGCCTGGCTCTTGGGACATGCTGAGACAGCAATTGAGACTGGGCATGGTGGCTCACGCCTATAATCCCAGATCTTGGGAGGCAGAACATAGGCAGATCACTACAAGTCCGATCTATGTAGTGAGGCCCTGTAGACCCTTACTACAATACAAAATAAAATAACTTAAAAATAAGATAAACCCACTACAAGGATCAAGTTTGTAAATACTAGGAGCTAAAACCACAGCGTATCTTTTTGTCAGCAATTTCCTGTACAGTTGCTGTCCATCAAGCTAAAACATAAAATATCATAATCTTCAACTCTCATTTTGCATGGGCTTTGTCCTTAGAAAGAAATATCGGAGAAGAGCCACACATTGCCTAAAAGTTGAAGGCAACTTTAGAATGCTGTTCTTGAACACCAAAAGGATTCCCAGGTAGCTTCCAGCTTACTCAGGAAAAACTTCTGTGCAAAAACTTCCTGGGCACATGTAAATTAAATAAATAACTCTGAAAAAATTTCTAGTTAAATAAGAAGCTGACATGCATAGAAGCACAGGTTAGGGTAGGATGTAGGACAGTTTAAATGAGGGCAAGCCCTTTCTCTCAGTCATATGACAATGACTTCTCCTTAAGTACCCTCAGAACTGTAAAGGAAAATTCCTAAGTTCTTTGGAAAATTGATTTATGAGCATCAATAAAATATGACAATGTTATTAATGTTTAATATTATAAAATATGAATTCAATGAAAATATATGACTGTCAGGACAATGGAAAGGTCAAGAATAAAATTATTTTTTCCAGAAGAACAACTTTGAAGGAACTGTAGAAAAGGTCTACAAATTTATGTTACTTTGATTACCATTTAAAGGAAATGAAAAATTACTGGAGAGGAATAAAAAATAAATCAAGACAATAAAAGAACATTTATTTAAGCTTATATTTTGTATATCATAAAAATATTAAAGTTCTCAGTTGCTTTACCAATGATCACAAGTGCTTAAAATTTTTTCTTACTGTTTAATCTGTATTTATAAATGTCTTATTTTCCTATGTAAATTATGCTAATAAACTCTCATTTACTTTTAAGGTCTGTTATGAGTTCCTTGGGGAAAAAAATCTGCAATAATCACTGTAAATTATTTACCTCTGTTACTTATACTACATTTTATTTTTAAGTTGATAACTCATCTGAAGTACTATAATTCTCCCTGTACTTTCCTTTAAATTTTTTTTAGTGCATTTAAATAAAGTCGTCACTGTTCCATGTCAATCTTACACTACAAAATATAGACTAAGGAATTTAGAGAGTAATGACACAAACTTTTGAATCTCAGGTTACTAAACATCATTTTCAAAGTACTGAAATTTTATCAAATTGAAATGAACTTGTTTTCTTCCCCTGGCTTACGCTTCAACTTCCTGATGTGTTTCTGGCTTTTCCTGATTGACAGACTGCAAACACAGCACAGCATCCAACTAACATTTTGGCTACAGAGAAGTGAAGCGCAGAAGAAGTTAATCTAGTTCTCAGTTTGGCACTCCCGAGTAGAACCTTTCTTGCATTTACTCTTTACTCTTCCCAGAGCTGATTGGCATTTATGTCGGCCACAGGGCAAGATACCAGAACTGAAATGCTCTGGTGTGAAGGTTGCTAGATCATTTCATGTCTCCATATGTTTCTAGTGCTATAACAACCATTGTTGAATTCCTATCATCTTATTTAGTGAAGCTATATATCGTTTCTAATAATTTTTGTTTTTTTGTATTCCTTTGAAAAATCCAGTAACTTACCTTGTTAGCAGAAATAAGAAATATTTGTTGTCCTCTTGGAGGACAACAGTCAATTCTAATCAGCCTACTTTGCTAAGGCATGATTAAGGTGGTCCCTCACTTTTGGGCTACGTTCCAGATGCCCCCGCAATAAGTGAAAATCAGTTAAGTAGCCACATTGTATTTATTTTAGTTTTTATATATGTGTTAAGGCTTTAAAAACCTTTCTCACACTTCTGTAAACCTTGCATACACTTTTAGAAACACTTCTAAATTTCTTAGCCATTTTCTAAACTCGTAAACCTATGGAATTTTAACAACATATGCATACTGCGTGGTACTACGTAATCCCGTGATACAGCGAAAAATTCACGATAGATAATTTAGATCAATATGTTTTGAAAACCCGTGAAACAGTGAGATTGCCAATGTGGGACTGTGAAGTACTGAGGGACTATTGTGTAGTTTTTACATATCGTTTTCTAAAGCATCCTGAGATAAGTATTTTCCGCCTTCACAGCTTTAAGCAATAATTTGTGAGGTGAAATTCAACCATTGTAATAAACAATTCACAAATTTTAATAAAGTATCATCGTCATGCATTTATCATTACAATGAAATTTTAGAAAAAATTTCACAACCTGGAGAGTTTGTCAAGGTCCATTTATAGACCAGCCCTGTTGTCCACACCAGACCTTTCAAAGTGCATTGAAGAATATTCGTTTAAATAAGTGCCTAAACTAAAGTTTCCTGTGTACATATGTGTACACAGTTTTGTTGTTTTGTTTTTTGTATTTTAGGAAGGGTCTACAGGGTGCTTAGGATCTCACTAATAGATCAGACTCATAGATCAAGAGCTTGGATTACAGATGCATGCCACCACACCCAGTCTCAATGGGTGTCTCACAGTGCCCCGGGGGCGGGGCCTGCACAAGAGGCCTGGGTGTATACACATTTTTAATATTATATGAACTTTGTTCTTGCTTTATTTCTTTGATTCATTTTGAGGTTTTTTTGTGCATGTACATGATGTGTACATTCAGCTTAAGGACTAGGTACAAGGACTTAATATATCCTAATTCTGTTTATTACCCATCCCCTCTGCATCCTCCTTCCTCCCTTCATCTGTAATTTGCCTTTTCCCATTATTATTATTCTCATTATTATTTTATTTCACGCTTGTGAAGTATCATGATTTCATTCATTATGGGTGGGTGGTCTATGCTTTTGTCACATCTCAAATTTGTCACATTTAACAGGTTAAAATATATACAAACAACTAGTTGGCAGAGTCTTTAACAGACCCAAAACAGAGACACTGTAGAAGGAAAAAGTGAAAGGAGTTAATCATCAGACTTGACTTAAGCAGATAGCTAAAGAAAGACAAGAGCAGTGTAGCTGTGAAAACAGTGGATTGAATGAGAAAAGAAATTATTAATTATTGCAAAAAAATTGAAACATGCAAAGATCTTATGGATAAAACTCAGAAGGTGAAAGAGAAGAAAGAAACAGTGAATGACCCAGCCATTGACAAGTTTTAGTCATTGGAAATGCAGTGTTATGGATAAACCCTATCATTTGCATCAAATATAATTCTATTTTTGGCAGTAACTTCAAATTCCACTAGTTCAGATCAGATCAACCATGTTCAGAGTGGTATGGCCGTAGACCTCATAGTTCAAATGACATGGATTTTCTGTTTATAACCATGAGTAATTATTGATGTAATATTTGATGTCTTCCTATGAGCAACATTAAAGTCCCTGCCCCCATGCTATTGCTTTTGGTTTGCAAATCACTCTAATTTTTTTATACAGTTGTCATGGTTTATGTCTAGTTGTTCCCCCAAAGCCTCATGTGGTCATAGGGTTGAATTGTAGAGTTTGTGATTAACTCATGATTCACTAGGATTGTGGGTGTGAGTATTATATCGCCCCTGGGGCTGATAGCCCCAATGCAACTCAAGGGAGACACACTTGTTCTCTGTAGCCATTGTCACCACTGCCACCGCCTTTGCTCCTTATTCTTTGCTACTGCCATAAAAGATTGCTCTCTTCCATGTGCTGCTCTACCTTGGAGCCAGCTGAGTAAGGACTGAAACCTCCAGTAATTGTGAGCTAAATAAACCTTCCCTCCCTTCATTTTGAGTGACCACTATTTGTCCCAGCAACGAGAGAAGAGTAACTGAGACAACAGTAGTTCCATTTTTTCACTATCGAAGTTATATATCATTGCAACACAGAAGAAGATGAATTCATTTCTAATTTAAATACATATTCAAGAATAAATAATTATTGGGTATTGGGAGATAAAACTACTAGGGTAAACAATTATGAGCATTGTTTTCTTTACTTCATAAAAGTGTGCATTAGTTTTTATTTATTTTTGTGTTCTGTAGCTGTAATTTTATTTTATTTTTAAAATTTATTTATTTATTCATTTATTTGGTGTAAGGTCTTACTACACAGCTTAGACTTGTAGTGATCCTCCCGTCTCAGCTTCTCCAGCACTTGGGATAACAAGCTTCCACCACCATGCCTGGCTCGTGTAGTTGTAATTTGGAAAACAATTTTACTTCTCAATTTTTAATTGTAAATATATATAATATATAAACATTAATTATCAATGTATTGTATATATGTAATACATACTTGCATCTATGTGTGCTGATGTATGTATAAGAATTTGTCCCTCAAACTTGAAAATTCTTCCTTTTCCCTAAAGAATTGCCTTGGCACATTTGCATTTGAACACAAACGCAAGGTACTTTTGAATTTGCAATTACTTCGTTGATTTTTTGACTTCTTTAGACAATGCTATATTGTCTTGATTTATGTAGCATTACAATAGGCTTAAATATGTTTAGAGTTCATCTTCAAATTTCTTTTTTTCTTTCAAGATTGTTTTAGCTATTCTTTCTTTGCGTTTTCTGGTGAGTTTCAAGTTCATTTCTTGTTTTTGATGAATGCCTGCTAGGCTTATGTTAGAGGTTGCACTGAATGACTAATGCAAGCAACTACTGTACCTTTGCAGAGAATTCCTTTTTAACAAAATTCTATGATTGAGGAATAGTTTGTATTT
>NW_004524630.1:8787853-8795791 GCF_000260255.1 Octodon degus | reverse complement strand
TTTTTTCTTTATATTTTAAGAGTCTACAGGGTGATCGGACTCATAGTGATCCACGTGTTTACAGCCTCCCAAGTGCTAGGATTACAGGTGTGCACCACCATGCCCAGTCTTAAATTTAATGACTTTGATTGCTGTTGAGAATGGGATTTTTTTCAAACTTCAATTTCTAACATACATTGATGATATATGCAAACAGTAAAGATTTATAGTGATTTTAAAAACTATGAGCTTGCCAACCTTGTTTATTAGGTAGTTTTATTATGGATTGTATACATTTCAATGTTTTGTGGTATACTAGAAACTTTATATTTATCAAATATCTTCATTTTTCTCTTGTAACGTCTTTTGCCTGAAAGACAACTGGGTTTGTAGTGATAAAAGCTAACCCTTACTGCTCAGGGATGCTGTTCCCATGACATCTTTTGCATCCTTTTACTTCAATCTGTTCATCCATTTGGATCTAAGACACATCTTGTTGATAGCATACAATTGCATCTTGCTTTTCTATCAAGGCCAAGAATGTAAGTGGGCTGGCAGCCCATTCACATTTAACGTTATTATTAATATATTTTACTGAAGCCTTCTGCCTGCTTCTTCAGTCTGCAACAATTGCATGCCTTTTCATTTCCATTTTTTCTCCATTATTAACTCCTTTTTGGGAAATAGTCAATTTCATTTCATTTTAATTTTTCTCTTTCTGCTTCTCCTATGCTATATTGAAATATTTTCTATAATGTTGATTTATGGTCCAAGCTGACACACTTTTTCTATAATGGAAAATAAAGATTTTAAGTTTGGGAGTATTTATTTTTTTTACAAAAATTGACCAACTCTAGCACTATAACATGAAGAAAAGTTACAGTGATGCGTGAATGAACAAAACGTTGCTATTTCCCAGAGAAAATGTGTGTACAAAGTGGAAGTGAGGCAACATGTCTCAAGCACCAAACCTGGCAATTCAACATCTAGCTATCACATTTTACAGATTTGTCTAGCTACTATCTAATTCAGAATCATAATAGCTAAAATCTGCAAAACTTCTACGTATTGATTACACTCTAATCTCTCTCTCCAACCTTAGTTGGGATAGTCTCATATGTGCTCTATCCATGCAATATAAATTTCAAACAATGTTGTAACCATTATTAATTTATATTGTTTTTCTAATAGTGCAGAATAAATGAGAAAACATATTACAGATTTTTTTTACGTATGCCTACATATTGATACTGTTCTTTTTATTTTTATGGCACTAGGGATTGAACGCAGGACCCTGCGCTTGCCAGGGAAGTGCTTATGCTACTGAGCTAACTCCCCAGCCCTTGATACTGTTCTTAATTCTACCAATTTGAATTAGTATGTGGTTGTTCATTTTCAGCCTAAAAGATGCTCTACAGTATTTTTTGTAAGCCTCCAACGTTAGCCACATATTCCCTCAGCCTTCCTAAATTGTATTTATTTGTTTATTTATTTAGTACTGGAATCCAACCCAGGACCTTGTTCTTACCAAGCAAGTGCTGCACCAATGAGCTACATGCCCATATGCTCAATCTTTCTTCAAAATATGTTTTGGCTTTGTTTTTTACCACTAGTGTGACAGGTTATAAAATTCTTGGTTGGTGGTTGCTTTCTGCTATTATTTTGATCAGAATGCACACCCTGTTTTGTCTTATTTCTGAGAAGTCAGGCTTTAATTATATTGTATATGACTGGTGATCAGTCTCTTACAGGTATGATGTTTTCCTTTTCTTCTTTGGATTTCAGGAGTTGCACTATTATGTGTTGATGTATTATTTCTTTGTGCCTATTTAGGCCACATTGTGCTTCATACTTATACACTGAAATTTTCTATAATAGTTAAGAAGTTGCCAATGATTTTTTCTTGATGTGCTTTTCCTGGCCCTCTCCTCTTCCCTGACATTGTATTTCGTGCAGGTTGCTATGGTTAATATTTTCCCATTGTTTTATCAGACTCTATTCATTTTGTTTAGCATCTTTCTGCTCTTGACATTACTTTTTTTGTATTCAAGTGTAATGATTCTTCTCCTTGCAAATATTTGGTTAAACTCCTCTAGAAATTTATTTTAGCCATTGCAATTTTCAATCCCATTTGATTCTTGTTAAAAAGTTGATATTATTGATATTTTATTGGATGAGTGTTAGTTGTTGCACTCCCTTTAATTCTTTCCATGTGATTCTTTTTAAATTTTTGGAAATATTTATAAGAGCTGTGTTGACATCTTTGCTGAATTCTGCATCTTCTGAATGTTAGGACAATGCTATCTACCTATTTTTTGCTTCCAGAATATTGGACATACTCCCTACGTTGTTTACTTTTTAGGTAACAATTCATATTTTAATTAATGAACTCTTAATTCTGATTTTTTTCCTTACCAAGATTGTTGTTTTCTTTGTTTCATGACCTGCCTGGAAAATACTTCAGCATATACTGAGTTTCTTCTCAGGTTTGCAACTTTGTTTCTTTCTTTTTTCTTTTTTCTGTTTGCTTGTACTTTTTTAAATCTGGCTTTGATACCTATTATTTTTTGAAATCTTTGGATTCTATTAAGAATGATCAAGGGATTTATTCATAATCCTTGAGTCAGAAAGGTCTCTGCTTTTTCTCCATGAAGGTTTGTGGCTTGGACAAAGTTTTTAAACGTTAGTTAAAATTAAAGCCTTCCTGATTTTTGCTTCCAGTGACACTTTGATGCCTCCTCAGAACTTGCTCTTAGGATCCTGTTATAGAGCTCCGGGCAACTCAGATCTGAGGCCTCCAGGGGGTGTGCAGATTGGCTTTCCCGAGGAGGATGTGCATGCAGCTGGTGCAGCCCATTAAGGCTGAGGCTCTCTCAGCTTCTCCAGTCACCTGTTGGATCTGTGCTCCCCTTGCTTTCCATGGTGTGCCTCAATGAGGACCCAAGCCGAGGCTATCGTAGATACTGATTACCCTTCGTGCATTCTTCTGAGAGTGCCAACTTGATGGACAACATGCCCAATGCAGTGAGCACTTCTCAGTGGTAGCTGCAAAGCTGCTAATTTCCAGAACATTTCCTACATGGGGTTCAGCAGGCTGCCAAGATAGCTGAGGAATCTTGGACACCAAAAGGAAAAGCAGTCACACTACTGGATGGAATTCCTCAGTGGTGTGCAGAATCTCCACAGGTAGTCCTTCTCGGTTGTATTGTTTTTGTTAAATGCCAGACATTTAGGTAACTCATTTAGATCATTTGTCCAGTTTTGCCATTTCCTATGAAGGTAGGATTTGTCAAATTTCTCATGCTCACAGGAAGAACAACATTTTAATATATATGTTTGTATAAAAAGCTAACGGCATTTAAACACTCTATTTTCAAATTCATTACTGAATAACCAAAATCCGTTTGGCCCTACACATTGCTCCTTAATGGCCTCAAGGCAAATAAGCAAATTCTTTCTTTCATGAGATAAAGGTCTGATATTAACAGGGAATAATGTAAAGGGAGTCTATGTGGGATTCATTATGAATGTGTACACTCAGGCCTTCTATACAAATCACTAAAATCTTTTAGAAATCCATTCTGTCCTTCCAAGACACTGCATAACATAGATCAGCTCCTATATGAGTTAAGCCAGGACTTCAAGGATTCATTTTATTGAAGTATTAAAATTTGGTTTTTCACACACACACACACACACACACACACACACACACACACACCCCTGCATCAGAAAGTCTCCTTTTCTTGAGCAAACATGAACAGCTAACACAATGGAGCTGTTGCCTTTCTTTGCACCGCTCTGCTCCTCCTGCTTTCTGACTGCCCGGTCCATCATCCTGTCTGCGTGATCATCACTGAGAGTGTCCTTGTCCTGCAGCTACTCAGGAGAAACCGCACTTCCTAAATCCTTTCTTGATCATCCTACCTGAAATCTTATGAACTCTAAGGGACTTATCCTTGGAGTCTTAAATGCACACACTACTGTAGTAAATGCATTTTAAATTGAATATATATTCTTTTAGTCACCTCTTAATGGCACTCATAGTACTAATTTGCTCATAAGAAGAAAAACCTGTGCTAACTATTATATTAGGGCACAAATTTTATATTTCTTATTCTCCACTTTTTTGAATCAGGGTCTAGGTACGTAGTTGGCCTTATCTCACCGAGTTATCTCCCTAGTCTCAAGAGCACAAAATTTTTAAATAAGTTGATTTCTTATCAAAATCTAGATGATCAAAATTTACATAACCTTAGTCATTTGTAGATTCCATTATTCATGACTTAAATGCGAGTAAACTATTCTTCTATAATGCTTAAAATTGTTAATTATGAAAATATGAGCAATCATACTTTTTACTTTTTTATTTTAAAGAGAAAGGAAGACGCAGAATTTCAAAACAAGTTGATAGGAAATTGACAAACGTTATTACATTACATACTGTTATCTTCAAAGTAGTTGCTTAGAATATCAGATATTGGCATGAAGAAGTGATCAAACAACATATGGACTAACTGTTCCTTTCAATGAACTCACAAGTGATGTTACATATCTGTCCTTGTATTTATGAACAGTTTTGCCATCGCAATGTTTTTGTAAACCTGCACTACCAAATCTGATGAAGGATGAGCAGGAAGCTATCAAGTCATTCTTCAGGAAAGGCCAGGAGCTCATGTTAAGAAGTAATCATGAAGGGACTAAAACAAAAGCTCCTCTATTCTATTTTAAATGAATATGTTCTATTAAAACTATACAAAACACTTCAGAATATCAAAGTATTTTACAAATACATGTATATCAAGACAAATAATCCAAAGCACATTTTTCTCTCTTTCACTCCCTTTCTTCTTCTCTCCTTCCCTCTGCCTTCCTTCCTTCTGCTGAGGATTGCGTCAGCGTTCGAGCACGCATGCTTTTAACAACTGAGCTACATCCTCGATCATTTTCCCCTCTATTTTTAAATTCCTTTTCTTCTTTTTCATATTTTGAGGTGGGGAATCACTGTTAGCTGGAGTGACCTCCATATGCTGGACTCGAGAGGTGCACTTGCCTGGGCTTCAACAATACACGTGCATCCCCAGGCTTTGCTGATTCCTTCATAGAAAAGAATCCATCAATCGCTAAATAACTCATTAGTCGCAACTGAATTCTCACTTTAAATTTAACAGTTCACAAGACTGATTTTCTGCTTCCTTTTTTCTTTCCCTCCGCACTGTGTATTGGATACCAGGACATCCTGAGCATGCTGAAGGGACAGGTACCTAATGCTTAGTAACACAAGCAAAACATTTTTCTCATTTAGATTACTATATATTTCTCTCAGAAAGTGAATAGCTGAAGGATTCAAAGGTCATGAACAAGGCTTTATGAACAGTACAATTTGCATCTCAGCAAAAGCATCAATTTCAATATCGTTTTTATTCTCTTCCTTCACTTGTCTTCCTATTTAATTCATCCTTTGACTGGACTCCTCATTGCAACAGTCCATACTGCATAATGCTGCTTTGTGCTCCAGAAAACAAATAATCCTAAACACTGAGCTTGGAAACATCAGTCATTACCTTTCATCTGATTAACTTATCTAGGTTTGAACAATTCCAGTGACAATAATTATTTTTAAGAAGCCAGTGCACCACTTGATTCACACAGCTGACCTGGATTTTAGGAATTTGGTACAGAGTATAAAGCTCACTGAGCGGCTGGGAGATAGCTTAGTAGAATAAGCACTTACTTGGCAAGCACTTGGCTCTTAGTTCAATCCTCCTCGGTTCTACCAAAAAAAAAAAAAAAAAAAAAAAACAACCCAAAAAAGAAAAACCCAACCAACCAACCAACCAAACAAACAAACAAAAAAGCCTCACTGAAGCCCATGATCAAAACAAGCCCTATAAATAAAACTCTGGTCTTAGAATCTTGACAATGATACTTTTGAAAACTTTTGTGTATTTTCAAAGGTTTTTAAAATGGTCTTCTGTGGGTTTCTGAAAAGATAATGGGTGTTTAACTTTTTAAAATCTTCCACATCTATTGAGATGATTATGTGATTACTGTCTTTGGCTCTGTTGGTATGGTGTATTACGTTTAGTGATTTTTGTATATTGAACCACCCCTGCATTTCTGGGATGACCCTCACTTGGTAACGGTATATAATTTTCTTGATAATTTGCAGCTTTCAGTTTTAGAGGATCTTTTTGCAGATTTGTGCATGTCTGTCCATAAGGCAGACTGGCCTATAGCTCCCTTTGTTGGTCAGCTCTCTCTCTCTGGCTTTGGTATGAGCATAATAATGTCTCAGGAAAGAGGGAGAATAACTTCCCTTTCAATTTCATTAAAGAGTTTTAGGAGTATTGGCATTAAACCTTCTCTAAATTTCTGTTAGAATTCAGCTGTGAACCTATCAAGACCTGGGCTTATTTTTGTTATTAAGTTATTAATTATGTTTTTAATTTCATTGATGAATACAAAATCTTCTTGATTCAGCTTTGGTAATTCATATGTACCTAGGAATCTTCCTATTTTTTCTGTGTTTTACAACCTATGAGAGTAAAGGTTTTTGAAATAGATATTGAGTATCTTCTGATTTTCTAAAGAAACTGTAGATTTTGTGTTTTAATTCATTACATGAATGTGAGCTTTCTTTTATTTCTTGATAAGCTTGTTGTCTCAGTTACTTTTTACTCATTGCTGGGACAAAATACCCAACACCCAAAATTAAGGAAAGAAAGGTTTATTTAGCTCACAGTTTGTGGAAGTTTTGGTCTATACTTGGTTGGCTCTCAGGCAGAGTGGCATAAGGCAGAGAGCAGCAGTTCATGGCATCAGAAAGCAGTGAAGAGCAAAGAGAAGAGCAGCAGCTGCAGCTGCTAGCCAACCTCTCTCCCCTCCTTATATTATGAACAAGCTACCCTGGGGCTGGGGGTGTAGATCTCACACAATGTCCATGCCCTCCTCTTGCACGGCGTGGAGATGTTTACAACTAAGATTCCTGGCTCTCTGCTGAGTCACTTCATTAAACTTCTAAACTTCTCAAGTTGATACAATGTACCAACAAGCACAGTTGGCTAGGGTCTTATCAATTAGATTTATTCTTTCCTGGAACCAACTCCATGATACATTAATTCTCTGCATTGTTTTCTTAGTCTTCATTGCACTACTTTCTACTTTGATCTTTATACTTTCTCCTTTGCTTTGGGCTTTGAGTTTGACTAGCTCTTCTTTTACAGAGGGTTGAGGTGCAGCATTATGTTGTTAATTTGTGCTCATTCTGTATCGTTCATGAATACACATTTCTCAGATGAATAAATGAAAGTGGAAAATAAATATGTGAAAGAAGTTTTCAACCTGATTGGTCATTCAAGAAAAACAAATTTAAAACAGCAAGATTAAATTTCATCCCAGAAAGAATGGCTAACATCAAGAAGTCAATCAACAACAAATACTGGCAAGACTGTTAGGAAAGAGGGACACTTTTCTACTGTTGGGGGGAAAGAAGACTAGTACAACAAATGTAGAAATCACTGTGGAGATTCCTCAACTGACTAGGAATAGAGTTCTCATTTGACCCAGCTATTCACCTTTTGGTGTTTTTCAAAAAATTGAAAATATCATACCAGAGTAATATATGTACAACCATGTTTATAGCAGCACAATTTGTCACTGCTGAATCTTGGAAATAACCTAAATGCCCATCAATCAAGGATAAAAATGATGTGGTACTTTTATAGAATGGAGTATTATTCAGCTATAAAGCAGGATAAAGTGAAGGTGTTTATAGGTAAATGAATGTAGAGACCATAGTCACAAATGAAAAAAAAAAATTAAACCCACATATGTAAACATCATATTGTCTTCTTAGTGTAAGAAACTGAAATAGTAAAATCATAAAGGGATGACAGGTGTAGTGAACAGGAAACAAATTGCTCAAGAGAAAGATCACCTGAGATGGGGGAAAGTAGA
>NW_004524630.1:8784749-8787753 GCF_000260255.1 Octodon degus | reverse complement strand
TAAATGCTAATTTCTACTGTTTTATTGAAAAGAACAGTTAATGTTAGATTGTTTGGTCAATCTTGTATGCCTATGTCTGATAATTTCAGCTACTACTTTGAAGATAACTATGTACAATATAACAGGTTGGCCAAGTAGCTCAGTGGATTAAGGCACCTACTTAGGAAGACTCAGGGGCCAGGAATTTGATCTCCAGGCCCCCTGAGCCAGCCCCACCACTGGGACATGCCGAGACAGCAATTGAGACTGGGGATGGTGGTGCAGGCCTGTAATCCTAGCACGTGGGAGGCTGTAAACAGGAGGATCACTATGAGTCTGATCTATGCAGAGAGACCCTGCAGACCTTGGCCTAAAATTTAAAAAAAAGGTGCAATAAAACAACAATTGTTAATTTCTTATTATCTAGTTTTGAAATACTGTATCATTTTTATTTCTTTTTAAAACAAAACCTTGATTGATAGAGACCTCCATTTAATTAAAATTCTTTGAGAAAAGAAAGATTCACTTAGTACCAGTTAACCGTGCATATAAAACTCTTCACACTGTTTATCAGAGCTAAGAGAGACATAGTACACAGGGCAGTGAAGGTGGACACCCTACTAAGGGAACATGGGTCGCTGAGCCCAATGTTTGAGCTGAGTCTTCCGGGGGTAACAAGAATTCTGCAGGCAAGACTTTGACATGATTGGATTCTCAGGGCAGACCCTTCATTTTGAAGTCTGTGTGGACACAGTGGTGAATAGAAGGCTAGAAACTGAATCAGGAAACCATCATGAAACTGTGAGCATAACCTGCCCTAAGAAAGACTAATTCAGAAAAAGATGCGTAACTAAGGCACTGGGTGGAAGGGATACATAGGGAAGCAACAAAGATGATATGCTCATTAGCTACTTCTGTACGCAGTGAGAAAGACACCACTTACAGAATGACAGCCAGTTTTCTTCCTGGATAGTCAAAGGATTTCTGTTTCATCGTTACAGATAGGAGACAGCAGGGAAGGACAGGCTGGGTGGGCAGTGTGTATTGGAAGTGCCTGAGTTCTTCCAGGGGGCGAACCCCAAAGTACAAGCAGATAACAGTCTTGGGGATAAACTGAGTGAGTTCAAGAGGGATAGAAATTCTGTACTTTTAAAAAGATACTGAAAACAGGAGCTCTGAAACCAACAGTGAAAGGAAGAAGCAAATAGCCATTTTAACAACGACCCTTGGTTATTTTATATTACTCAAAGGCATGAGAGATGAGATGCAGGGTTAAAAAGCAGTAATGGTAACCTTTAACGTAACTCCTAGAGTAGAGCATTGGACTTTAAAGATTGGTAATGGGCAGTGTGTATAGAAGAACCTTCAAACATAGGTGTGTTCTGTGATTGTTAAGAAGGAAGGTTCTTAGTTTTCTTCTGCAGAGTAAACCCTCCAAGGTCTTGTTGGAGTTCGGGGTACTATTAGTTTGAGGTACTACATATTTATGTGCTCGATAAGTTTTGTGAAATAAGTGCAATTGCCATCTCTATTTCTTTAACTTGTCTGCAATGGTTGAAGAAGGCAATGACGACATTTGTTAGAAAGACCCCAGAATGCCTGGCCCATTTTCAGGTTCTACCTCTGCAGATTTCATTTTTCTCTCAGTTGTGATCTGTCGGGCAATTGTGCTTTCCTTGAGAAGGTCGAAAGTGCCCTTGACTACAACAAGATGGCAGCTGGAGGGCCTTAAAATGTACCACAAACAGAACATTTCAACAGTTCTGGAGCATCTGGAATTCTTAGTCAAATGTTTCTTTGTTTTTGCTATCATTCAAAAAGTTTGACTTTTGAATGATCTCAAGCATCTTTATATGACATCAAAAAAAGTTTTAAAAATTTCCCCGATTGCTTATTTTTGTGACCATCATTCTTTTGCTTCTACAATATTTTATCACCTTCCAGGGTAAAAAATATTCTGAAGGTAGATTCTGCTTAGGCTTATGATGTTTGTCAAAGTCTCAACTCAATATTCTTCTCTATCACAAAATATGTGAAGATAGTATTTGCTGTTAATCTTTAAACTGAAATCATTAGGCAGACAACATTTACTAAAGTATAAAGTCTTTTTACTTTAAAAAATTACAGGATAGTCTCAGAGATAGAATTTTCATAGCATCTTTACAAGAGCCATGACATTTTTTCTTTAAATAATAAATAAAAATTACACAAGCTTGTTCAGTGGCAAATAAATTAGATAAACATTTACTTGTTTGCATTCCTCCGCTTTCTTTGCATGACTGGTGAATGGTAATTGATAAAAGGTTTAGAATCAGCAAAATCATCATGGAGTACATGTTTTGATTACCATTTAAAATAGCATTTCTTTCAATTTGTAAATTAAATGAATAGAAACAGTGTCTCATCTTTGCTCTAAATTTAGAGTATCTTTGCCTTCCTATAATGTTCTTATTCAGTTTTCTGTCTGATTAAATTCTTACTCACATTTTAAGAGCCAAGGCAAATGCCATTGCTGTTGGCACATGTGACCGGTTGGCCAGACGGTCTCTATTGCTCACGCTACCGTATTGCTCATGAGACAACTGCAGGATAGCTGAGCCGGGCTTCTAATTTTATTTTGCATATTATACAAGCTGTTGCAGTTGACAGTGGTAAAACCCAGTTCTGAATTGGTTTACACGAGGAAAAAGTGCTGCTCCCAAAGCAGAGAGTAGAGTAGTGCCTAACGGAGCCAGAGAACGGCACGGAGGGGGAGGGGACGGAGTGAGTATGGTTACACTTATGGAAAGCATTCAGAGTAGAGTTGTGAAACTCTGGATTTTTATTTTATAGAAAATAAAGCACAGGGCAGGGAGGAAGGCTGTCCTGATGTACGACAGGTCTGTCCTGAAGTGGCCTCTCTGTTCCTAAGAGTGCAGCACAGCTTTTGCTTGGGCAGTGGATTAAAGCACCTGCTTGGGCAGAGGCAGGGACTGGGGTTCAAGCCTCACCCTGGCGTGCTGTGCCGGCCACACTCCCAGGGCGC
>NW_004524630.1:8782151-8784239 GCF_000260255.1 Octodon degus | reverse complement strand
TCATTAAATGTTCATAGAAATATTTCTGAGCAACCAGAAAAATCAGGAGGTGATAATAACAGAGGACAGGAGAATTAGGTTAGTAACCAAAATCATTAAGAAGGAGGATTTTTAGCTCACAGTTAACAGAAGTTCCAGTCTATGCTGAGCTGGCTCCAAGGCAGAGTGGCATGTGGCACAGAGCAGCCACTCCTTGTAGCAGCAAAGAGCAAGAGCAAGGAGAGTGGCAGCAGCTCAGGCAGCCAACTAGCCTTGTTCCCCTCCTTACAGTGTAATGCAAATTACCAGCCCCAGGGCAGGTGCGGCGTCCACACCCACAATAATCAATCACAAACTTCAAAAGCCACCCAATGAGTGCACCAGGTTTTGGAGGGACATCTAGACACAGACCACAAGAGCCATACACAGGGTTCTTTTTATTATTATGATTTTGAGCATTTTATTTAGAGAGGGTTACTTTAAAAATTCTCAGAGCTACTAAAAAAAGGGAAATTCCTAAGAAAAATGCTAACTGGGTCAAGTGTTTTCCAAAATACATTGAATTTTGTATAAATGTGGTTATAAGCAGTGACATAGATAATCAAGTTTTTACAATAAAAATATTTTTCCTTTTTTCTTTGGAGCTAGAAAACAATACATTGTGTACTTTTCTTCATTTTATTGTGTACATTTAAGATATACAATACAATACAAATACACTTGTGAGACAATTTCCAGTCAAACAAAATTCCATCACCATCTCCTCACCTAGTTAAACCATTTTCTTTTCTAAAGGAGCAAAACAAGCCAAACTTTATTCAGCGTTAGGCTTCCTCTAATGCAGACCGTCAAAATCACTTGGACGTCTCCTCCTGGTTAAATTTGATTTAAAGAATTCCTTATACATATTGGTAGCTTTTCTTGGCTTCCTTTCTTCTTTCTTTCTTTTCCTCTTTCTGTTTGTGTATTTGTGTACGTGTGTTGGAGGGGCACCTGAGCTCTACTGTTCATGAATTTCCACTATTCCATATACAGTACGCAATGTGGAATAGTGGAATGTGCAGGCTACAATCATTACACTGTGTGGTTGATCTACAGACTTTTGAGCCTACATAACTGTAGCTTTGCTTCCTGAGAGGAGCACCTATTCGCTATCCCCACCTTCCCGTCATTGACAAAGACTCTTCCATGACTCCACTCCTAGGTATGGCACTTCTGTTGATTTCATATGTAAGTGACAACAGCGGGGCTTTGTGTCTGTATGGATTCACTTTCCCTTCTGCCGCTTGCCCCAGATGGCCCATTTCTTTTTCTTGAAAGGTGAGTCTTTCTTTGTGTGCATCTACATACCCACACAGCACGATAATATTTTTCAGAAGTTCGTTTCCCTTCGTGTCATATTTCTATCTTCCATGAACATATCCTTGCTGATAGCTGCTCTTAATAATGATTGGAGAAAAATACACGCTGAAAGCTTTCCATCTATTAGCGTGATAACAGGTAGTTGGTTTTGTGAAACTTAAAATTGTTTCTGTAGAAATAGAAAAAGAGGTGCTTAGCAAGAAACAGAGATCTGTAGCAGTCTCACTACGTGAAATACAATTTGAGTGGATACACACGATGGTAGGACCTCTAACGGTACACAAGTAGCAACGACAAATGTAAAGTCATGTCTCCTGTGGTGCTGCAAACCAGGGTGTTGCCCCCTGCTTTTAACATCCTCGGTCAGATCCCATGAGTGGGGCTTTATTTTTATATATGTTTCAATAAAAGTGTAGTCTAGTAATTTTCAGGCAGAGAGCACACAGATAATCTCTGTGGCTCTCAGTCGATCCGGGTGTGCTCTGCCAAGCGTTGCCTGTCAATGCTGGTAGGGCGAATGTGCGTGTGAGGTGCTGTTCGCGCCCTGAAGAGCCCACCACCTAGCTTATGAAGGGTAGCTGTTTTTTCCTCTATAGACCTGACTCAGAAAACATTGGAGACTCACGAGTGAGTAGGATAAAATACACAGAAGGCTGTGTAGACCACAGTGTTGAAGCTCTGTAGCTCTGTTACTGGCTGACTCAGGTGTTCTTCCTGTTTTACTCCTGTTAATGCCTGCCTGCCTGC
>NW_004524630.1:8779838-8780851 GCF_000260255.1 Octodon degus | reverse complement strand
TTGTAAAGATACGCATGCAAATTGGGAGCAAATCAACTCAGTATTAGGGCCCCAGGTAGGTGGACAGTACCACTCGTGGTTTCGCTGAGGTAAGAGGTTTGAACATCCCTACCATTCTTGACACTAATTCACAAACTAATATAAGCACAAGCAACCTGGAACTCTCATTAAAACATAGTTGGTTTGGGGCAAAGTCAGCAACCACATTTATTTTCAATAAATTTTCACTAATATAGAAATGCGATAGCATGGTATTTTCTAAATTTCTGCAGTTGTGTGTGCGCGCGCGCGTGTGTGTGTGATATTCCCATTTCCACAACTCTCACCTGTTACCTAATGTTAAGACATATTCATCATGCAAATCCTATATTAATGTCAGGCTGCTAAAGGCCTGAAAATGCAACTAGTAAGTGGGCAAGTAAGAATAGGCTGCTCTTGAGGGCATTTCTACAGACTATGTGAAGTCATAACCAAAGTTCCTCATGGGTGATGCTTTGCGGGCTAAGACTTCAGTCCTGCTTAAGAATCTTTTCTTCTGATCCTCACTGAAGGTAACTAAACCCAGAAGAGAGGAGGCTAATGACATTTGGTCAGAGGAGATAAAATAGATTGTGTTGAGAAGAAAGGGAAAAAATTTCCTGGATTTGATTATGACATTCTGGAGATATTATGATATAAAAGAATCCCACTCATTAAAGAACCTACAAGAAGTTTAGCATAGTTTTGAAAGAATGTGCAGAGGTTCTCCATTCTGATGAAAAAATAGAAGGCAGACCTCAGGCACTGATGCTCTATTTAGGTTCTTAGGATCTGATGTGAGTGTTGTAGAAAGCTGTCAAACACGGTAAAGCCACAAAGATACATGATTAAATCCACTGTAGAATGTTCACAAGGCTGGAAAATGAATTTTAAAATTTCAGGTCAATTGGAACCAGAACAATCAGAAAGATGTTCTATCAATCAAAAAGTAACCATTATGGGGCTGGGGAGATAACTCAGTGGAATAAGTGCTT
>NW_004524630.1:8778081-8779548 GCF_000260255.1 Octodon degus | reverse complement strand
GACCTACAGCCGCTGATCCCTGAGGCTTCTCTAGGCGTCTGCTGAACTCATGGTTGGAAGGAGTTGAGGTGACCAGGGACAGTGAAAAGTAGAAAAGAAAACAAGCAGGCAACACTGGTATTGTGAGGGAAAAACAGAAAAAATGTGCTTGGAGAAAGTGAAAAGTGAAGCATTATTGGAGTAGGAGAAAAGACCTTGGAACTGGGCAATCAAATTACTCGGCACAAGGAGAGTCTAGGGGTGCCTCAGTGTCACAGGCTGCAGGCAATTTTAGAATGGCGAGGACCAAAAGGTTTTAGAGGATGCTGACTGGAGGAAGTTGTTATGGGCAGCACAAGAAGTCAGCTCCTGAGTCAGGGCAGAAGGAAAACGCTAACAGTTTTGCCTCTGCAGCACTGTGGAATCTGTGCATCCATCAACACTCTAAGTGGAGCCCAGAAGACAGCTGGCCGTAGCTGTGTGCGTCACCACTATATTCTGAATTGTTATGCAACTTTAGTGCTCAGAACAGGTGTGATGTGGCTTTATTTTCTTCCTGTTCTTTGATTGTTTTATTCATTTATGTTGGATGCTCTTAAATAAATGGGAAGAAAATAGAAAACAGCCTCTGAATGAAGACTTATGTTACATATTTTGCTTGTTAAGATGCCTCCTAAAGGGCCAGCCAGATAGCTCAGTGGATTAAAGCATCTGCTTAGGCAGGCTCAGTGACTGGGTTTCAATCCCCTGTGTGCGCTGCTGGCCCAGCCCCTGGGGTACCCTGAGATGGTGGCTAAGACTAGGCATGGTCTCGTGCACCTGTAATCCCAGCTCTTGGGAGGCTGAAAACAGGAAAATTACTATGAGTCTGATCTGTGTAGTGAGACCCTGTTGATCCTGTAATAAACACATTTCAAAAAAGGAAAAAGATGGCTCCTTTACTTAACTGGGGCTATTTTTCAAATTCTATACAATGAGTGTGACCAGTTTTAGCCATTTGTGAAGGTATGTACGTTACTTTAAAATGTAAAAGTTAACAGAGCATTATTTACTGTTTTCTTAGTTAATATTATCATCTAAAAGGGTAATTCCTAGGTAAGGAAAATATTTTATTTATTTATTTATTATTTTTGCAGTACCAGGGATTGAACTCAGGACCCTGCACTTGCCAGGCAAGCACTTATTCTACTGAGCTATTTCCCTGGCCCCAGGAAAATATCTTTTTAAGGACAAAAATGAAGCCCTAGTCAAGTCTGAGTAAAGCAGTCATACTTTTTTTTTTTTAAAGTCATATTTTGCTGCAGTTTATTTTCCTACTTTTATTTTAAACAGAAAAAGGATAAACAATGAAATAGGGTAGTAGGCCAATTGCAATATTTGATAGATTAGTTCTTACAATAGTTGATACTTTTGAAGTTTCCAATAAGGTTAGTAGGACAATTATTATAGGTGATGCATTGCATCTTGTTGTTCCTACCTGGGAAATGG
>NW_004524630.1:8764255-8776156 GCF_000260255.1 Octodon degus | reverse complement strand
TTATTCTACTGACCTATCTCCTCTGCACAATTCTTTTATGTATTCAAGAGCTTCTCAACATTTTAATGTTGTCTCATTTTAATTTTAAAATCCCTCATCCTTGACCACTCAGTTTTCTTGTACCTTTTTCGCAACTTCGTGCATTACAGACACCAAATTCGATGCTATGGGATAGCTATTTAAGCAAATGACATGCATTTAGAAATATTACGTTGCGTAATGACAGTAACAACTTTATAGACACGAACAGATTTTCAGCAAAGCACAGCTGACTCTAAGACAAAGTCTCATGGTGGACAGCGGAAGCACACAGAGGTCCCGCAGCCAGGGGCAGTCAGTCTGTTCGCTGAAGACAAAATGTGCCTTCTGGTACAAATAAGACAACTTCAGAAATTAAATTTTTACTCTCTGAAATGTACGTTCTTTAAAATAAAATTCCTTAAATGCACTTAATGTTTTCATCTTCTATCTTTACTATTTGTGGTTTGCTTAAGACAATCATAAGTCACCAAAATAAAGTTGTTCTTTTTTCCCAAATGAAGTGGGGCAAACATAATCACCCAACGTCTTTCATTACAGGCAAGATGGAGTATAAGTAGTAAAAATAATGAAAAGGGCCCCAGATAGAGATGCCACTTAAAGATCAGTTTCAATCTTGCAAATTATACTTTTTATTAATTATATTTAATAACTACAAAATGAACAAAGGCACAATATTTATGGTTTAGAAGTAAAAATAAAGGGGCTGGGGAGATAACTCAGTAGAATAAGCGCTTGCCTGGCAAGCTCAAGGGCCTGAGTTCAATCCCTCATAGAGAAAAAAAAAATTAAAATAAAATAAACTTAAGAAACATGGTTCTAACAATGATTTGAACCATTATTTTCCACAATAACGTGGAACACATTATTAAGATAAGACTCAATTGAAAATGTATGTGTTAAATATTTAGTATTAGTACCCCTCACACAACTTCCATCTAGAAATGCTGGTTCCCCTGCGTTTGTCGCGAACGTCTCCAGGAGTCATGGTTCACACAGAGTCAGTGTCTACTGCCCTAGAGTTCTCTGCTCCACATTTTCAGCAAGTGAGATTCCTGCTTATGTCAATGTAGACTCTGACTTGATTCGCATATTCTACTTGCATAGTTTATTCTTGCCTTCAAATACTTGAAGGACCAACATTGTTGAAAAAACAAAACAAACAAACAAGAAAAAAAGAAAAAGGAAAAAGTCTGTTCAAGAGATATTAAAATAAAAGAGATTGTTTTTACTTTCAAATTTTCATAAACAGTAGCAGCAAACAAATACGTAAGCTAGCCCTGTTATTTGGATTGACATACTGAGTATAATCAAGTTGCCTGTAGAATAAAAAGATAAAAAGATGTCATGGAATATAATACATGTTATGCTGTGTTTATTTATTTATTATTTGATACAGAGTGTCACTGTGCAGCTTAGACTCCTGGAGGGCCTCCTGTCTCAGCCTCCCCAGCGCTGGGATTACAGGTGTGCACCACCAAGCCTGGTTTGGGGGTTGGCAGGGCTCACCCAGGGTTCCCCGACCCCATGGTATGTGGGACTGGGGTGGAACCTGGGTCCCTGCAGCTGCTAGGCCAACGCTTAGCTGTAGAGCTGTCTCCCCAGCCCTATATTGTATTTTAAAGGCCAGGTCAAAGGGTATATAGAAAGAACTATGAATATTCTTTATTTTTGGCAATAATTTCATGTGGAACTTGGAATTGGATTCAATGTTGTGCTAAAGGGCAACAATAAGGGGGAAAGAGTAGAAAAATATGGTACGAGGATGGTACGTTGCAAAAAACAAGATGTATTTTACAAAGAAATGTTTAGGATGAATTCCCCCCCCCACACACACACACAATTCAGGCTAAGATTTACTGCTGAATAAAAATAAGAAAAGAGCTAGTTTCTTTTGTTATTTTCTTGAATTGAAAATACTTTTCAGTGATTTGGCTCCAATTGTAAATTCCTCCCTGAAAACCTACTCAATACCAGGCTCTTCGCTATGTCGTTTCTAAATTGCTGCATACCCGAGACTGTACATTGCTGAAGGAAATCCGCACTAACACCTCCCTGGCTACGTAGGGCTCCTGGACACAGCGGAGCCTCAATATTTGGCAGTGTCAGCCGCCCGGGTCTGCCGCAGGCTCAAGATAGGCTCTGCACATGCGCATGGTAGCCCTGGGTGGGCGACGCAGACAGGCCCAGGGAGTGCGGGTACCTGTAGGGAATCTCATCACGGTTTAGAAGAGACTGTCGAGAGTGTGCGTTTGGTAATAAAACTGCAATGAAAAATACATCATCTCCCAACTGGACCTTGTTGCATCTGATTTGTTAATACACCAAGGAAGATGTTATCAATACTTAAAATCTTAAAGGTCATTATTGAAATTTTTAAATTAAGAAAAGGAAGGGGACCTTCC
This sequence comes from Octodon degus, assembly GCF_000260255.1. Lineage (NCBI taxonomy): Eukaryota > Metazoa > Chordata > Mammalia > Rodentia > Octodontidae > Octodon > Octodon degus. Next base: position 8,773,712 of record NW_004524630.1, on the reverse strand, counting down.
TCTGATTTTGGGGTGCATCTCTCTGAGAGACCAGATATTTCTGTTGATATCAAAGCCATTTTTCACCATGTGTGGAGGCTATCGGCACTCCCCTTCTGCTCTGTTCATTTTCAGTTTTTTTTTTTCATGTCTTCCTCCTTGTACTTTTTAAAGAAAATAAAACAATAAAAAATCATCAGACACCATACTAAATTTCACTATACAAAATGATAGGAATTCAACAATTATTTTTACAGTACACATTGTCTGCAAATTAGTTCTTGAGATTACCACATAATAAGCATGCAAAATTGGTCAAAAAATTAACTCTTCTTTTCAAACAGTAGACTAGCAACAATCAGCAGCACAATTATGCAAGATGTCTCATGTGTACAGATATATAGTTCCCCCTTCTTTTTTGCTTTTCTGCTTTCCCTCATAGCAGTTTTTTCCTTCCCTTTGAGCACTTTCTTTCTCTTTCATGGTATCTACTTCATTTTACCTTTTCATTTTAACAGCAATCTCCACACTATTTTTCCACGATGCTTGTCCTACTTTACATTCTCACCAATAGCATGCAAAGGTCTTCTTCTCTAAAACCTCACGGACTTTTGTTAGTTTTTCTTAGTGTTTTGTTTTTGATGACTCTCAGTCTAACTAGCAAGAGATGGCATCTCCGTGTGGGTTTGATTTATATCTCTTCGACTGCTAAAGATACTGAACATTTTTTTCACAAATTTGTTATCCAGTTGTCCTTGATCTTTTAAGAACTGTCCTAAGGTCACACAATAGCCACCTACAGGTTTCAAAAATCGTGAGTTTTTGTGTCCAGTAGAGCATATGTTATTACCCAAAATAGGACAAGAGTCAGAATAAAGATCTTCCATGGGAAGCATAAAACATGGGGGTGCCGACTGGCAAACCTGCCTGCTTTCTAAGTTTTAACTGAAATAAATTCAACAATATTTATATTGCATAATACGTATATTATGCAACATATAATAGAGTATATATCATGTATATATAAGCATTACGATGACTTTCAATCTTAAGGAATATGAAATATAAGTGTATTTTCTTCAGCTGTTGATATGGCTCATTGAACGCAAGCCAGGGGCGAATGTCACTGTCATCAGCACCAGCTCTCCGCTCCCAGAAGGTGCGCTCCGATGGCGGCCCTGTCCGGGGTGCGCTCCTCGGGGTCATCCTGCAGCCCTGGCGGATGTTCTGGGCGAGCCTAGAGGCATCACTTTCCTTTCACCTGCCAACCTCTTCGGCACAGCTTTCCCTTTACCTTGTGCAGCCACTCCACTCCTGGAAGGGCAAGGATTAGAACTTGGAGCACACCTGGCTCCCAAACATGGGACTTCTTTCATCATGAGGCTGTTTTGTTAGTGACGAAATCGAAATATGTGCTGCACTTTTCCTCAGTAAGCTGAAGTGTATACTAGGCAGTAATCTGCACTGAAGGTTTTACCCAACTATCCAATACACGGATAAACATGTATGTGAGTCCCCCTGGCTGTAGTAACGCACTGCAAAGCTACTTCACAGCACGAAATGATGCACAAGCCCAAATAAGGGCTGCACAGTAGCGATTCTGGTACAGGAAAATATTTATAGCATTCCTGGAATGTGTAGCAATAGCTTTGTATTTGTGAGAGTGGACATGCCCCAGGTTCAAGACAGGAGTGAAATTAACACAGGTGGATACAGAACTTCTGATTTTTAGTCATTCCATGTGGATCTGAGCTTTATATTCAACCTTTAATACAGTTTTTGAGTTTTGTGGTACTTGCATTTTTAATCTTTATGAAAAATACGTAACATAAAGGAACATGTTACATGTGTATCTTTTCTTCGATATCAGATTTGATATAAATGTTGTGACGTAGGTATGTAGATGAAAGACAGGCCCAGGGATTGTGGGGACCTGTAGGAAATCTCATCACGGTGATTTCCTATTAATCCATGGATAGGATTGATTGAGGTCTTTGTGAGAATATAATTCAGCGTGAAGACTTACTGCATGCAAACCCATATCAGGCCTGTGTGCATACCCAATTAAACATTGGGAATAAAAACTGTTTTGTTGAACTTCGAAAACACTAACCATGGAACTTCTTGTCTATTAAACTTAGGGGCAGGGCCGACCCAATAGCTCAGTGGATTAAAGCACCTCCAAGTAGGCTCAGGGGCTGGGAGTTTGATCCCTGGGCCTGCTGTGCCAACCCCACCCCTGGGGCACACTGAGACAGCAAATGAGAGTGGGTGTGGGGGTGCCTTCCCTAAAAAATACAAAAGAATAAAATTAAAAAAAAAACCTAGGGGCAACCTTTCTTTTTTGTTTACTGTCTTACAAGATAGTAAATATTTTAGCCCAATGTAGCTGTTACTACTACTCAACCACGAAGCATAGTACACAAAGAACCGTGCACCATGCTCAAATAATGGGGCACAACAGTGGTCCAGCAGCACTTCATTTGCAGTAAGTGCCCAGTAGTCGACTTTGGCCAAGGGCAATGTTTTCATATTCATGTTGTAAAATTACAGAGCACTTAGTTAATTGAGCCGTTTCAATGAAGGACAACGAAGTTCCCAAGTACAATTGTGTCTCACACACCAGCTTGCTGTGCGTGGACAAGTCGAGTGTCATATTGTGTCTTGGATTCCAGCGGTCAGCCAGCTCAGCAAGCTGCAGATCAGAGACCTCTGCTTCTTTTTGGCATGAGATAGACACACATACACTATTTTTACCCCTGTATTTTATGGAAGGGTCTACAGGGCGTTCAGGGTCTCACTACTACATCGGATTCATAGTGATCTGCCTATTTATAGCCTCCCAAGTGCTGCGATTACAGGCGCGCACCACCACGCCCAGTCTCAATTGTCATCTCAGAGCACCTCGGGGATTGAACCTCTGGTCCCTGCGCCTGCTTGCAGGCGATTTAGTCCACTGAGCTATTTGGCAGCCCTAAAACTATTCTTCATCTTTGCCCAGCTTAGTGTTCCAGGAAAGAAAATGAGAAATCTGTTAAAAAGGGATAGCTGCTGGGGAGATAGCTCAGCAGTCTAAGCACCTGTCTGGCAAGACCAAGGACCCGAGTTCAATCTCTGACACCACATGCCATGCCAGCATGACAGCAGGTGTGGTGATGCATGCCTATAACCTTGGTTTTAGGGAGGCTGAGACACGAGGATCACTATGAATTCGAGCTGTGTAATGAGACCCTATACCAAATAAATAAATTAATTAAATATTTTAAAGATCAAATAAGGATAGCTGCTTAATTAAATCTTATAGGGCTGACTTACAAAGAACATAAAAGAAAAACATTTCCCTCAAAGATGTAGAGACCTCTTAGTAATATTCTTGATTTTCTTATGCACTTTCTAAAGTAAAAATTCAGTCACCTAAGCTAGCACTTATAAATATACATAAAAGAGAAATTGGGCAGATTGCCTGCATGCAAGGTTATAGCAGTAATTGCAAGGAATACAAACAGTACCTAGAAAAATAAATGCAGATGTGAAAATTCCCTTAATCTTACATTCCAACCTGACATTCTAACCTATGCTTTTAGACAGATGTTTATGTAAGAGTTCAGGATTTTTCTGGATTCCTTAAACAACCACATTTCTATTCTCTAGAACACTAAGCCAATGAATATACGAAAGCATTCATGTTTTACCCTGTCTTACTCTTCTTGACACTGTTTCTTGAGATTGCGTACTAAGGAAGCTGTTTTACCCATACACTATGGAACATTTCACGTCCTAAATCCATATATCAAATTGTAGCCCTCAATGTGACTAAATTTGGAGATAGGAAGGCTCAAGAGGTAATTAAGCTAAGCAAATTTATGACTGGGAACCCCCAGCTAACACAAATAGCATTTGTGTAAGACATAAAAGGCTTGGTCTGGGTCTCTTTTTCTCTACCTTTTTACTTGCAAGAGAAAAATCATGTAAGATCACAATGAAAAGGCTAAAGTCAAGAGAACAAGAAGACAGCCTTCATCAGAAATAGACCTTGATGATATTATGATCTTTGATTTGTGGACTTATCAACTGTGAGATAATTAATTTTTGTTTTATAAAGCCAGCTAGTCCTGGTATGTTGTTGTTAACAGCCTGAAGAGTGCAATGCATTTACCCTGTGAAAATTTTTACTAAAGAAGAAAGGAGAATCACAAGTGAAGCTGCCCTGCTATTTGCCATGCTCCTGGTAGAAAGTAAATGCCATCATCCTGGGCAAACATCCCAGAAAACGGCAATTTTAATCAACAGGCAAGACATGGAAAGTAGTCCTATATCAAATGACAGTGGTCAAAGTCAGAGAAGAAGAAAGAAGAGTGACAGAAAGAGGAAGAAATCTATAAAATCAATTTTTCAGTAGTGAGACTGAAAGAACTCACATATTTTTAAAAAGCTCGAGACAAAACAACATAATCACAACACAAATAACTAAGGAAGAAAAAGCAAGGAGTCATTTTAAGAAATTTGCGATGTACCAAATTCCACCGCAAAAGGGTCAGAGCATTTCAACAAGGTAATAATACTGGAGAAAAGATCAGACATAAAGAGACGGTTTAACCTTCAAAGAAACCATCATAATCACTATCTATGCATTTGAGCTCATAGAAAAGATAGTAATTATGTATTCCAGAGCAAGAACTACCAATATATGACTAAAACTAAATCTGACTTAGGAATACAGATGAAATCATTTTAATTGTAATACTAGCAAATTAAAGCTAAAGTTGTACCAAAAGAAAATTATGGCAAGTCAAATAGGCTAGGTCACAGGCCTATGTGGATGGCTCAATTGTTAACATTTTAAAACTTTCAAAAAAGACTAAGGTTAATGCCATTCCAACACCACAAATCCAATATTTTAGCAGAAAATGAAGTAGCATACCAGGTGGACCTAAGTGTATAAGTATAAGAATATTAATTAGCAATCCAGCCACTGAAATCAAGTTATATCAAAGTAACTATGCACCATAACCAAATATGTAACTATAAGTATTTACAGATTGTTCAACTTTACATCATTTAACACAGGAAAGAACCAAATTCACAAATTTACATTTGACAATTTTAAGTAGTGCTTTTTAGTTTTCACATGGAATCTTGGCTAGGCTGTTCCTGGCCTCAAGCAGTCTTCCTGCCTCAGCCACCTGAGAGGCTGGAGCTAAGGCATGCTCTGGAATACATTACTGGCCAGTTCTTTTAAGTAATAATATATTAGAACCACAGTGAGAGTAATTATATATTGTAATTACTTTTTTTTAAAGCCAACACCAAATGTGCTACATAATAAACACCTCAGTGGGTATTCTAAAAATAAATGGAGCTCAAAATATTAACTCTAGTAGGTAAGTTTGTTCTTCCCAATAAGTGTCGGTGGTTACTGAGGAATGATATAGTCATATTATATTTATTAGAGATGCATGTTTTTGTTTTCACTCCATTATTATTTATTTAGTAAATGACTCAACTGGAGTTCTATTAATAATATGATGAGCTAGCTACATAAAGGTGAATATCATGGTACTTTATTAAAATAATGATAAAAGAAAATATCTCATTCTAGAAAGTGACAAATATGGTAAAACTATGTAACATATTTTTATGATGGCCTACAGTTAGAAAGTAAAGTAATAATATAAATGTAGATAGAGCGATACAAAGCCTATGTATTTGTATGTATATGTGTGTGTGTTTTCCTGTGTGGGAGGGTTGTGTGTTCAGAGAAAGAAATCATCTTTCCAATTCATAGGTAGTTTCATCTTTCCAATTCATAGGTAGTTGAATCTAAAGGGAGTTTTCATAAACTCTTGTATAATTTTTAGTACATTCTATTGCTTGGCACTGTTTATTGAAAAGCTTCTCTTGCGTTGGAGAGAATTTTGGTTTGCAGCAAAAAGGGTCCATCACTCTGGCTAGCCCTGTCCTCAGGTCCTGTAAGATAGCTGTAAAGCAGCGTAAAACATTCATAGTGCTGAGTGTTTATTATACTCCTGGAACTATTTTAAGTGATTTCATGTCTTTTTATTTAATAACTTTTTGAGTTGTGCAGCATTATTCTCTACTGCTCTTCAAAAGAAATTCTACTGGGAGCCAACTTTAGTGGACTCTGGTTATTAAATTGATCAAACTCAGGATATCAGGTTCTAGACTCCACATTCTGCATTAGCATATTATTCTTTAAAATTGAATGTTTGGAGCAGGCATGGTGGTGCATGCCTAAAATCCCAGCACTTGGAAGGCTAAAGCAGGTGGATTATTGCGAATTTGAGACTGTCCTGGACTACAAAGTGAACTCACAGTCAGCCTGAATTGTCTAGCAAGACAGTGTCTTAAGAAGACATTGTTTTTAAAAAACAGACATTTGGGCTGTAGTATATCTCAGCAGTGCAAGTGCCTGTTAAGCAAGCACAAGGTCCTGAGTTCAAGTCCTGATACAAATTATTTTCGGGCATGGTGGTGCATGCCTCTAATCCCAGCACTCTGAAGGCTGAAGCAGGAGAATTGCTGCAAGTTTAAGACCAAACTGGGGTGCAAAGTGAGTTCAATTAACAATTTCAGCATGTTAATAAGCAGAAAAAAGTTTCTATCCATTTTCCTGACTTCTCCCTGGCTCTAGCTTTCTCCATGGTCATACGCACATTTCGGTTTAAACTCTAGTTATTCTCACCTACCCTTTGATTCAATTTTGCATATAAATTTTAAATGATCATTGATTTGTGCTGCAAAGGATGTTATACTCACACAGAGAGAAATCCTCAGTCATTTATTTCTCAGTCTTTGCCCATTTCATTCAAGTTCAAAAACTTGCAAGAGTTTTAAATATTCACACACTGTGCATACACATCATATGCTTATTAGATGCTCGCCTGTGTGAAGTTTTCCATTTTTGAATTATGGTCTATGCCTTTCTCTCGTTAGTTAAGTTAGGATGCTGAATGCCAGAACTCTTCTATTTTAAACTCATTTTGTCTCCGTCTTTATTGGGAGGTTTTCGGTGATTGCTGCCCCTATTTTTGTGCTGATGTAGAAGTCATATTTCAATAGCTTCCTGAGTTGAGTCTATTCATTCTGATAATTTATATTCCATTAGTGAAATAACCTAAAAACCATGAAGAATAAAATCATAAACAATTTCAGCATGTTAATAAGCAGAAAAAAGTTTCTATTGCACTTACGGAATACCAGAGATCCGGAGCACTTACAAATTCTTTATGCTTCGGCTCATTTACTCAGTGGAGAATGAGACATGGAACACATAGAAAAATATAATGCTGGATAATTTTATCATCCAGATTCATGTAGAACAATTTTTTTTAAATGTCAGAACCAACACATTCTAATCTGCCAGCTTGGAAAGCTATAATCACTAGGCTGAAGGACTAGTGACATTTCCGGTGTTCCACAACAGCCTCGCCATAATCAAGTGCTTCTATGGACATTATTTCCTGAATATATTCATACAGTAAGGATTTGTGACAGAATAAAAATTAAACTAAAAACAAACATAATTTCTTTTTCTTTCTTTCTTTTTTTTTTTTTTTGTATTTAGTACAGGGTCTACAGGGTCTCACTACCCAGATTGGACTTGTAGTGATCCTCCTGTTTTCAGCCTCCCAAGAGTTGGGATTACAGATGTGTGCTACAGTCTCAACTGCCATCTCAGTGCGCAGGGTCAGGGGAGCAGTACGGCAGGTCTGGGATAGAATTTCTGACCCCTGTGTCTGCCTAAGCAGGCTCTTTAATTTGCTGAGCTATCTGGCTGGCCCTACAAACATAATTTCTGATCACAACTTTATTAGAACACTATATTCTTGAATATCATGAAATCAACAGGCTAAACTTGTTTCCATTGGATCAGATTCTTTAAAATCCCCAGAAAACTTATGGAAAAATCAAACAAGATCTTGCCATTTCCCTAAGGCTGTATTAATAGATGAGTATGCAGATATTTTTTTCTACTTATCTTACGGAGAACACAAAATATGAGGGGCATAACTTACATTGAGGAAGACAGAAACATTTTAGAGAGGTCTAGTAAACAGGTAGACGGGAGGAGTAGAAAGCATATGTCTGGCTATGTTTCATGTCTCTCACGAAAATTCTCTTTCTTGGAATTCTGCATGAATCGTAGCATTTGTTTCCAAAATAGTTTTTCCAAAATGAATCAGCATTAGGAAGTTTGTCCTTCTTAGATTTGCAATGAGTTCTGGAGTTACTCTCTTAGGTCACTAAGTTGAGTTATTCATCGTCTCCATTGCTGCTAGCGCGTGGCAAAAAGCATTTAGCACTAGCTGAGGGGTTTTTGTAACTACAACCAAGCCAATATTGCCCCTGCTAATTTTTACTTTCTGTTTGAGTACCCAGGTTGAGATCACTTGCTTCACTTCTGTCCCCCACCTGATGTGTACTGCTTCGACATGCAGTTACCCAGGCCAGGGCTCCCATTATCTTGTTGAAGGATTTCTTTTTCTTTTTTTTCTGCTCCAAATGCCTTCAGGGCAGGCTTGGCTGGCTTGAGTTGTGGGGATCGAACCACAGCAACCTGAGTCTGACTGCTTTGTTGAAGCAGCCACTTAAAGAACTGAGCTAAGAGGGAGCCCCCCCATTATCTTCTTGATTTCATGATATGTGCATTATCTTGGAAAGACCTGGTGAACAGCAGCACTAGAGAAATAAAGGACCCTGCTGAAGACAATGCTTTTAGTCCGACTCCAACCAAAAACACATACTTGCTTCTCTATCCTGAAAATTTGTGATTTGAAAATATTCCTTTTGAGAACTGAGATTATAGCTCAATGGAATGCTTACCTGGCTTGCAGGAAACCCTGGGTTGAATCCTCAACACAATACCCATATGATGACAAGGGTCAGCCTGCACATCTAGAGGGTAACCATGTGTTAAGCTGGCCAACTTGCAATTTCCTCCTTATTTACACATTTGAGGTGTTTGACTTCTAGAAAGTCAATGATCCAAAGCATAGAAACTGCACTTTAGCAGCTAGGCAAAGTGGTACATCCTCAAGAATCAATATTTTATTTTCTCTTTTTTTCTTACACTTATTGTCATTTCTAGTATTTAACTTCAAATAAATACTTCGAAAATAACAGTAACATAAATTAAAAGGCGTCCATCACTGGTGTCCTCATTTTAAAATGGTCTTTGTGTAGAAGTACGTGTAATTCTCACAGTGACCCTCTGAGGTAGATGCTACTATTTGCTCTGCATATAACGAAATAGAAATAAGGAGAAGCTCAGCTGTTTGCTGAAGGTCAGGCAGCTGAGTTGGGGAGCTGTTTATGCTTGGAGCTGACTGAAGGACCCTGTTCATTTGGCCTCCAAGAACCCTGGAAACAAGTGTGTGCCTTCTTTCATTTTCCTTTATAGCTTACAAAATTGAGATGAATTCACAGTTACCACAGTTTCTAGTTTTTCAAATGAAAA
>NW_004524630.1:8759818-8763926 GCF_000260255.1 Octodon degus | reverse complement strand
AAAAATGTCTGAGGAAAGATATAAACACAGTGGTTCAGGCCCATTAGCCTAGCACTCTGGGAGGTTGAGGCAAAAGGATCACAAGTGTAAGCTCAAGACTAACTTAGAGACAGTGAGACATTTTCTCAAAAAGTAAATAAAAGCTTAAAAGTGCTGGTTACATTTTTCAATGCAGAGACTGTTGCTTCAAATCCCCAGTACCAGAGACACAGAAAGAAAATTAGCAAAAACAAACCCCTGAAACTGTTAGGAGCAGAGGAGAGGAAACACTCAGCCAGCTTTCAGAAACAACTGTCTAAAAAAGAAATAAACCCTTGAAAGTCGTTTTTCATTCATTATTTGATTTCTCTCTCCTCGGTGGCCTATATTTCCCCTCTCACTCACTTTCTCTACAAGGTGGAAAAATATAGCCCGTGGAAGTGTCCAATTTTATGTGTTTTCGTTGCCTCTGCCGACAGAAGACCGGCCTTCTTTGCAGCGTCAGTTTGAAAAATTTCAAGCCGTCCTCCGTTGCCGTTGCTACAGCCCGGCCTCCCTGAGTTTACCAAGCAAGGCCAGAGGGGAGAGGCGGCGCAGGGAGCCCTGGAGCCCTGTGCACCAGTTGGGGGCCGCGCTGGCCTCGTGCAGATCAGACCGACAAAATTACCGACCAAAGAGTTAAGGAAATAGCGAGCTGATGAAGGAAACAGCGAGCTGGTCCTGGTGCAGTTAATTAGACTTTGAGTGACTTGATGAAGCTACTTACCGAATCCCTTCACGTTAATTGATCCATCTATAAAATGCTATAACCACTAAATGAAGTAGCCTGGAAACAAATAATAACAGCTAGCGTTACACGAGCTAGTCCCACGTCTTAGTCAAAACCTTTGTAGGGGTTCAGTTCATGTAACGTTTAGGATGCAGTTAAAGTTACGATCTGCCTCTCGGCTGAGTAACTGAGGCACAGGGAAGTTTAAAACCATTCAGCTCAAAAGTTCCCATCTTTGTTTTCTTCTGTGCAATCTCTTTCCCACCACTGTTGAATTCCTATCACCTTGCTTTTTTTTTTTTTGAAATTCTGTATTGTTTCTGACGCTTTCATTAATTTTTATTCTCTTTAAAATGACAATAAAATAAATTTATACATCAAAATTACACATCTAATGAATTTAGCAGCCAGAATATTTCTATGTTCAAAATATTAATCTTTTATTAACATGTGCTCAAAATGCAATACTCTTAAGACCATATTGGCTCTCACAGTACAATGTGGGGCTTAGATAGGACACTCATTCCATCTGTGCGTAGGATCCAGAACGATCTTGATTCTTCTCTTCCTCACAAGCAATTACTCATCGTCCTCTGTGCCTGGTGTTGCCTCACTGGGCAAGGGACAGTGGCCAGGAGGTGGCTCAGGAGCCGGGCTGCTGGGTATAAGGGAGAGCTCAGCCAATTCTGAAATATGACGCTTTGTGTGCATCGCTCAGCACTCTCTGTCAATTTTTTTTTTTTCTCTAAAAGTAACCATGTCACTATCTATATTTTTTAAATTTTTATTCCTTTTAATGAGAAAAAAAGATATAGCAATGAAACAGTTTCAAGACAAGTTAGTAAGACAGCTACAATAATTAATACATTGCATATTGTTGTCCCTCAGAGTAGTTATTCAGAGGACAAGATGCAGACATGATATCTCATCTAAACACTTAGTACAAACCTTTCTTCTCATTGAGCTAAGAGAAAGTAGCTGTATATCTATCCTATCTTGTATATACGTATATTTTTTCCCCTGCAGAACGGGATTCATATAAGAAAAACAAATCAATAGTTGTAAGGATTTGAGTAATGTGTGACCTTTAGTAGACTCTAGAAAGCTCACAACCGCCATTACTACTACTTCTACTAGTACCGTCCTTCCAGCCTTTGCGGATCCTTCTGCTGCCACTGCCTCGGTGATGGCGGTCACCACCACCATCCTGCTGTGAGTCCTTCTGGTTCCAGCTCTACCCTTGCTACTTCACCAACCCTGCTACTAGTATCAGACTGCACAAATCATCACCTCGGCCGCCACAGCTCCTTCTGCACCACTGTAAACACCACGGCTGCTAGCACCACAGTCACATGACCACAGCCACTTCCACCACTTTTACCGCCTGCGTGGCTGCTCAGTTCCCATCCCCTCTACTGTTGCAACATTGCCGCCGCCTCCACACCACGATTTCTTCTTCTACACCCACTTCATTTTAGTAGTTGCATTTTCACTTCCTTTTTCTGGTTGTTGTCCACATTCTTAAGTCTAGAAGTATGTATTAGCGGCTTGTACTGTACCAAACTTGTAGAGAAATTGTGTTGAATACATTAAAGGACGAAACCATGTAACTGTGAAATAAGTGTCATTATCAACTGGTGTCCTGTTTATAGGACAGCTAGTTGTGACTTTGGGTAAATATATTATTGTAGAATTTGACCTCCAGCAAATACTAAGATGTGGTTCTATTCCCCATTGTGTCATTCTAGTTCTGCCCATATTTCATGCACATGTCAAACTGGACAAGATACTAAGCAGAAAAGGTTTAGGTTTTAGATTAATTTTCATATACGAACATGAGGGTGTCTTCTGGCTTTATTTTCAAGGGATACACATTAGCTGCAGACATAAAATAGTCTCTCTATACTAATGTTTTCCACCTGAATGGAATGGCATCATCAATTAGAGTCAAAATTTATTGTACTGAATGCTTCAAGAATAATTTTGGCTTCTGGTTTGATTCTGTCATTTATTATTTTTGGAAACTTAGGCTACAAATGTTGAGTCTCAGTTTGTCTCTGTAACATAAAATACTTTAACTGAATGATCTGTAAATCTCGCTGAAATTTTGATATTCTTTTCCCTGCTCATAATTTACCAGCTATTTTGGAATATTCAACTTAACATGCTAATCAGACTATATAACATTTTATATAAAAAAGTAGATGCTAAAAGCTTCTATCAGAATATTCTATGCTTTGTAGGCTACTGAGTGTCAGACATAACACAATAGAAACAAACAAATGATATGAACTCAGTGGGATGGTGCAGAGTTCATGAAAATAATTACAATTTTCAAAGATGCACTGTTGATTCTGGATTATGGCAGTACCAACAAAGCAGAATAATTTTGAAATCCTAAAAGTAATGTAGCCTTTAAGCTTGAACTTAGATGGGAAAGGAAAACAAATACAATTAGGCTAGAATATTTATTTTAAATCTAAATCTTAGGTTTAACACCTTTCGGATGGAAAGCTGTTAGTAATGGTGTATTTTAAATGTAAAAGTCATGTATCCTGAACGGCGAAGCATACCTGCAATCCCAGCTCTCTGGCAAAGTGAGATTGAAGGCTTGAAAGTTTGAGCATAGCTGAGGCAATTTAGCAATTCATTGAGACCCTAGCTCAGGCTTAGGGAGATAGATCCATGGTCTAAGCATCTGCCTGGTAAGCACAAGGCCCTGAGTTTGATCCCTGGTGCCACATGCTGGGTGTATCTTGCCGGCCCTGAAACAAGTCTGAACTGCACAGTGAGACCCTGTAACAAACAAATAAATAAAAATTGAAAAAAAAATTAAAAATAAGACCCTATATGAAGATAAAAATAAATAAGGATTTCAGGTGTAGTTCACTATCCCATGTGGCAAAATAGGAAAATTAATCTTGAAAAGGACACGCAAGTGACAATGCTTAGTAATCTAGGCTGTCTACCCTGGCCCACACCTCTGTGCGGAACAGTGTCTGCTGCTGCTGTGCCCAGTGCTTTTGTTTAGCGCTCCTAACTTTCTTACAGCAAATAGACACATAGGCCTCCAGCCCAGTGGCTGTGTCTCTGCCAGCTTAGTCAGTATTTCTAAACACCTTTAATCATGTTTCCCTTAAAGTATGTGAGATATCCTTGGTCATACACACACTACTGTGATGGTTGGGATCCAACATGTCTATGAAGAAGAATCATGGAATCAAACATTTCATGTTCGTGGCTTACTGGGAGAAGCCTGGATCATTAGGGATCTAACGTTGTTACAATTTGATGATGGTTACTGAGATGAGGTGGGGACGGAAGTGAGGACTCACAGAGAGGAGCGGATCATGGGGCAGC
>NW_004524630.1:8757310-8758772 GCF_000260255.1 Octodon degus | reverse complement strand
AAAGAAAAGAAATAGCAGCTCTTCTCATAGAAAAATGAGTTGTGTGAGCTCTCCCAGGAACAATGAGTAGAGGAGACCACCTGATCCCTTTGCTCATAACATGGAGATTGCTGTACATTTTCCTAATAAATATTTATCAGCTGTCTACTGTGTGTTGTACAAGCACAGCATTCATTTAGGGAACTTGTAACCTCCAGCATAATGCTGAAGTTTAGGGAAGTGGAAGCATGTGGACAGCTAAGGTCATCAACAGTAATTGTGAAAATTTGATTACTCCAGATCCAAGTCTGAGAAGTATTTGCACGGCTGCTACATGCTTCTGAGAAGTCACTTGAGTCCCTCAAACCCCAATTGCATGTCTTCATCTAGGCCTTGCAGAAGTTTGCATGAATAAAGTCTTTGAACCAAAGGTGATTGCCGTTCCCCTCCGTGCTTCCCAGCACAACTACGCTGGTGTATGAAAGCACAGGTATTTAGATTGTCAGGCAATTAATGTACAAAAATGAATGCTTTTGCTGGCTTCAGAGTTCCTGGAAGGAGGAAGGAGGATGCTGAACGGGTCCTATGTGAATGGTTCATGATGGGTAAATAGACCATCTGTACAATGTCAAGAAGGTGATGCCGTTAAACTCAGCTAACAACCATTTATGGTGTTGTTTACTGCTGCCAAGAAATAAAAGGAGGCCACATACTTAAAAATATATTTCTATTAAGAAAGAAAGTGTGTAATGTTTTCTCACCTATAGTATATGAGAATGTAAGATTACTAAGAGATGCCTATTGTAGTCCGGAATTAATTCTCATAATTTTTAATCAAACACTTCTTTTACTATGCATTTGTTATTAAACATGTTCAAAGCACTTGTTGCTTTCATTTTTCTACTGAAAAATGCTGGTATCCTTGAATCCCCCCTGAAAGACACCTTAAAACAAATTAGTTGCTTAAATATTCATTTGATAGTTATGAAAAATAGTTTTTAATATTTATTTTTTATTACCTCACATTAAAAAAACTAAGAACTGAGGAACAGAAATCTAATTGGCAGTAATGTCAAATGTGTATCTGGTTTGAATTCTTTCTTTGATTTTTCTGCTCAGAACCAAAGACACTTGTTGGCACTCAACTTCTAGGATTGCTCCTAGACCCAGCTAACCAAACTACTATCAGATGACACTTGAGGACATGCAAAGTCAACATCCTCCTCGAGCCTTTGAACACATTTGGGAAGTATAGTCTCTTATGGGACATAAAGACCAACGTGTTGTAGACTTACATGATCTGCAAGTGACAATGAATTATGGTCAACAATCACCAAATCTTTGTTTTCTCGTGAGGGGACCAGGTCACCTGGGCACAAATGACAGAGACTGAATTCAAACCCAGACTCTTATTTCCAGAAGCAATTTTTCTTTGAGTTTGACAAATATAACAAATACTGCCAGTTTTCAGTGTACATCCCTT
>NW_004524630.1:8750166-8756700 GCF_000260255.1 Octodon degus | reverse complement strand
AATTGGTGATAAAGCTTCATATTATTGATAAAAAGACTGAAAATTAGCTAATGCACATGATAATTACCTTCAAAAGACCTTCCTTTTATTTGAGCTGGGAATGATAAGAAAATTGTGGCAAAATTTCTATAAATAAAATCCACTGTAATAAGTGAAGCTGATTGCTAACATTCAAAACTCTGTATTGGGAGAAGAAACCATCCAAGATCGTGCTACTGTTACTGGTGTCAAGGTGTTGTCTCCAGGCTTCAGAGGGCAGGCTGCCTTTCTTGTCAATTTAGCTGCTAATGTTAAGGTAAAGCCAATGTTTTTTTTTTTTTTTTCTATTTTATGGGAAAAGGTAAAACAAAATTTCATAACAAATAGTAGGAGAATAATAGGAGTGAATACATCACATGTTGTTACCTTTAAAGTAGTTGTTTGGGGTACAAGATATAGGCATAAAAATTTCTCCTATTGATATTAATACAAACCTTCCTTTTTGCTGAACTATGTCCTATTAACAGTATGACCGACTTTCATTTTTCCCCTTTCCCTACCTTCCTATTCCCTTGTACTCATAGAAGATCCTTTTTCTTTTTGAAAAAATTTCTTCCCATTTCACAATATCTATCGTACATTTTAGACTTTATTTAGTACTTCAGTTTCTTACACCAGGGAGACAATACTACTAAGTATGTGAGTGTTTCTGATTTATTTCACTTATTGGTGTGGTCTCAAGTTGCATTCATTTACCTATAAAAGTCTTAAGTTTATGCTTCTTTGTGGCTGAGAAATACTCCATTGTATAAATCATTTTTTCCACTCCTTGATTGATAGGTGATATGGCTTGTTTCCAAAATTCAGCTATCACAAGTTGTGCTGCCATAAACATTGGTGCACATATGTCACTATGTTATGATGCTTTAATTCTTCTTGGAAAATATCCTGTAGCTGGTTCGAATGGGGCCTCTACTCCTAGTTATTTGAGGAATCTCCACACTGATTTCCACAGTGGTTGTATCTGTCGACACAGGCACCAATTGCGGTTTTCCCCACAACCTCCCCAAAATATCTTACTGGTCCATTTCTTGATGAGAGCCCTGTTTTCTTGGCTGAGATGAAATCTCAACATTGTTTTAATTCACATCTCTTGAATGACCAGTGATGTCATATGACAAACTTTTCAAGTGTCTATTTGCCATTTACATTCCTCCTTCTGAGAAGTGTGTATTCATCTCAGACGTCCAGTTTTGGATCTTTGAATTTGTGAAGCCTGATTTTATTCAATTTTTTGTATGTTCTAGAGAGAAGTTATTTGTGTGAGGGACAATTGGCTAATTTTTTTTCCCAACTTGTGAGTTGTCTTTTCTTTCTTTCTTTCTTTCTTTCTTTCTTTCTTTCTTTCTTTCTTTCTTTCTTTCTTTCTTTCTTTCTTTCTTTCTTTCTCTTTTTAATATTTCAGGGAAGGATCTGCAAGGTGTTCAGGGTCTCACTACTAGATTGGACTCATAGTTATTCAAGGCTGGGATTACAGGTGTGCGCCACCACAAGCAGTCTCAATTGCTATCTCAATGCACACTGGGGGCAGGGCCAGCCCGCAGGTCTGGGCATTGAACCTCTGGCCCCTGTACCTGTTTGCAGGTGCTTTAATCCACTGAGCTATTTGGCCTGCTTGAGTTGTCTTCCACTATGTTCGTGATTTCTCTTGCTGTGCAAAAGATTTTTAGTAAGATGAGATTCTAGTTGCTGTTTTTTTGAAATATTTGCCTTGCAGTCTGGGTTTTGCTCACAAAGTCTGCCTGTGCACATGTGTTTAAGATTTCTGCCTACTTTATTTTCCAGTAAATTTAATGCTTCTGTTTTAATATTTAGATCTGAAATTCATTTTCCTTTAGTGTACTGCACAGTGATGGACATGGGTCTAGTTTTAGTTTTCAGCCCATAGAGAACCAGCTTTTCCGCATCATTTATTGAAGTTTCCTTCTAGTGAATGTGTTTGGATCTTTGTCAAAAATAAGGTGACTGAATGTTTGTACTTGTTAAATCTTCTAATCTGTTCCACTGATCCTCAGATGTGACTTCTTTTGCAATTATCATGTTGATTAATTAAAATATATTTGTAGCATAATTTCAAAAGATAAGGTGGCTGAATATGTTTATAGTTGTGTCTATATCTTCTAATTTGTTCCTTGGATCCTCAGATCTGTTTTCTTGCCAGTACGATGCTGATTTTTTCACAGTAGCTTCATGGAACAATTTCAAGATGGGAATTAAGATGTCCCCTGCCTTCCTTGTTGCCCAGGATTTCATTTGTTCTTCTAAGTCTTTTCTGGTTCCTGCTGAATTTTAGGAATGGTTTCTGTGGTTCTGTGATGTATGCTAATGTTATTTTGATCAGAATTTCATTAAGTTTGTGTAACAATTTTGGGTGTAAGGAAATGTTCAGTATATTGGTTCTTCCTATGCATAAGCAAAAGGTATCATCAATCTCTGTTTTGGGAGTACTGAAATTTTTTATACATAAAGCTATTCCTTTGTTTGTTAGATTGATTCCTAGATATTTCTTTTTTTTTTGATGCTATTTTGAAAGGTGTAGTTCTCTGGTTTTGGTATCAGATTAATACTTGCCTCTAGGAATGAGTAAGGGAGAATTGCTTCCCTTTTAACTTCATTTAAAAATTAGAGAACTATTGGTGTTAAATCTTCTAAATTTTTGTAGCATTCAGCTGTGAATTCATTGGGGCTTTATATTTTCCTTGTTTATATGTTTTTAGTTACATTTTAAGTTCTATTGACTGATAATGGGTTATTTAGAATTTTTCTATCTTCCTGATTCAGTTTTGGTAGTTGAAGTGTTTCTCAGAGTCTGTCCATTTTTTTCTGTGCTTTGCATTTTATGAAAGTAAATATTTTCAAAGTAGGTAATGCTCTTCTAAATTTCAACAGGATCTGTAGTGATGATACCCTTTTCATTATTCATTTCATGAATTCGAGTCTTTCCTTTTCTTGATGAGACTGTAGATGGATTCATCAATTTTATTTATTCTTTCAAACAATCAATGCTTCAATTCACAGATTCTTTGTACTTTCTTCTCAATTGTGTGGTTTTCTGCTCTGATGTTTAAATTTTCTTTCTTCCCATGGGACTTTGGTTTGTTTTGCTCTTCTTCTAGAAGCTGGAAGTGCAACATTAGGTTGTTCATTTGTTCTTATTTTGTTTTCTTAATATGAGAATTCACTACTATAAATTTCTTTCTTAGAATGGTTTTCTCTGTGTGCTACAGGTTCTGGCATGTTGTACCTGCATTTTCATTTGGTTGTATATATTGTTCAATTTCTTCTTTAATTTCACCTGTGATTCATTGTTTGTTCAGGTGGTTGTTATTTAATTTTCATGGATTTATGAAACTTTTGCAATTTCCTTTGTCATTGTTTTTCAATTTAATTATGTTATGATCAGATAATATACACTGGATAATTTCAATTATTTTTCATTTACTTAACATAATCTATGGGATAGTATATAGTCTCTTTTACAGAACATTCCATGTAATGTATATTCTTATGTTGTTGGATGGAACACTGTAAATATCTACTAAGTCCATTTGATCACAGCTTTGGTTCAGTTCTAATATTTCTTTGTTGATATTTCTTGTCTTCTTGATCCATCTATTTGTGAAAATAGGTTTTAAGGTACCCCATTAGAATTATGTTATTTTTCATTTGATTTTCCATGTCTATTAATATTTGTCTTATATTGTTACCTCCTCCTCTTGAATTTTTCCCCTAACGCATATGTAGTAACCTTCTTTATCACTTCTGTTCACTCTTGGTTTGTAATTCATGTTATCTGAAAACAGAATAGCTACTCTGCTTTTTTATAGGTTCCTGTCACATGGAGTATTGTTTTCCATCCTTTAACTTTCAGTCTATGAGATTCTTTTCAAATTAAATGTGTTCCTTGTGTATAGCATATAGTTTGATCTTGTTTCTGAATCTATCTTGAAATCTATTTTTTTTCTATTAGTGAATTGAAGCCATTTACCTTGATGGCTATAACTGATATATATTTGCTTATTTTTGTCATGTTATTGTTCTGTTGTTGTTTCCCTGCTTTTCTTCTCTGTATAATTGCTTTCCCTGCCAGGTGTTTTTTTTTTTTTTTCCTGATGTTCTTCTTGGAATTGTAGTCAATTTTATCTCTATCTAGAATACCTTTTAGTATTTTTTGTAAGATTAATTTTGTGGTCATGAATTTCTTCAGTTGCTTTTTGTCACAGAATGATCTTATTTCTCCATTAACTTTGAAAAATAGTTTTTTAGATTACATCAAGCTGGGTTGGAAGATTTTTTTCTTTCAGGATTTAAAACACTTCAAACTCTTCTTGATTTGAGAGTTTGTGTTAAGAAATAGGCCATGGGGCTGGGGAATCTCTTAGCTCTGTGGCATGAATGTCTTCCTGGAAAGCAGACGGTTCTGAGAACTTTGTCTCTAGTATGAAGGCCTTTCTGGGAAAGGTTTGTTTATCAAGGAAGTTCTCTGTGTGTAGGAGGTTCTTGGTTTGCGTCTTTCCTAAGATCATGCCTTTCTAATTAATTAAGAGTGAGATATTGGTATTTGTTTGATTCATTGCCCAGGCCTTTGGTGCTGCAGTGTGGTGAGGTAATTACCCTAAAATTTCCTAGTATTATTACAGATGTGAGAACAACTGATAGAAGTATATATGACATCCTAGGTAGAGTATAATTAGCAATAGTAATAGTAGCAAGCACAGATTAGTAACTCAGAAATCATAGCAACTATTAATTTTGTACCTTTAATTATTAAATCAAAAATCTACAGTTATGTCACAAAACTCATCATAAACTGGGAGCTCGTATGCAGAGTGTGAGCCATACCTGGGGTATAGTGGTTTTACCTTGTGGGGAGGAAATTTAGGAAGGATAGTGGCTAGAGCAGAGGAGATTGAAAATAAAGGAAATAGAAGCCAGGATGCAGGATGAGGTGTGATCACACAACTTTTGGGACCTTGAAGAAAAGAGCAGAAGAGATAGAATGAAGGAGTAAACAAGAGAGTATTGAAATGGAAGAGAAAAACTAGACTGAACGCTCAATGTTTAATGTATTTTTCTTCTTTTTAAATTTTTTTTGCCTGATTTTATGTAAGTGAAAACATAGAAATATTTCTCCATTGTATCTATCACTGAAAGGATTAATTATTTATAGAAGTGGGCAAAATATCAATGTTAGCAAATATGTGCAAGAAATTTATTGCAATTCGCATAGTCACTTTGAGTGTTTCCAAATTCCAGTGGAGAATATAACTGACCACATAGTGCTAATATAAATAAAACTAATCAGAAGTGAAGTCTGAAGGTGCAAGTTAGTTGCTACCGTCACTTGAGAAAACTTTCAAGGATGAACAGTTGTTTTTCATCAATGAACAAAAATTGTTTATTGGTATGTGACCTATTGCAAGTAAAGAAGCTATGCACCTTGTGGAGTGACCACAAAATACAGAACATTGCATAAACATAGCTGATAAAATAGTATCAGGTTTTGAGAGGACTGATTCCAAATTGGAGAAATCCAATGTGGCAAAATGCCGCCACATACCAGCTCTCATGCTGCAAAGCAGGCTTTCATGTAAACACTTTTTTGTTGAAAATTTGACAAATGTATTTGTTTGAGGAATGGTCTGCGGTGCTTCCAACAGAAAATGAACTTCAGTAGCTTGATTTCAGGAGATTGTGGTAGCCAACTACAGGAACTACCTCACTGATGAGTTAGCAGACATTCACACTGACGTTGAAGAGTCATGTGATCATTGGGATTTTCATTTTAGTAGAGAAATACTTTTAATTTACATGTATCCACAGGTATTTGAAAGTAATGTTATTACACAATTAATACATTATAGTGTTGGTGTGGTTTCTGTCTAGATGTCCCCCCGAGCCCTCATACAGTCACAGGAACCAGGACTTTTAGTGGTACCTGAATCTAGAGTTTGTGATTGATTCATGGTCCAGTGCTGAGATTAAGACTGAGTGTACACGTGCCTTAGCATGATGCCTGAATACCACATAAGGACAGAAAGAGTCTCATCTCCCCCTCTTGTTGTTTTGCTACCACTGGCCTGCCATGGCTGTTTTCTTCTGTCAAGCCACCCTGCTTTGGAGTTATCCAAATATAGACTGAAACCTCTACAATCTGTGAGCTATATAAACGTTTCCCCTTTTAACTCTGGATGTTGGGTATTTGTCTCAGGAACAAAAGCAACTAAGATAGAATTTGGTACCAGAGATGTCAGATAGTTGCTGTAACTACATCTGGTTCAGGAGCTTTGGGAATGGTTTGTGGGAAGAGTTTGGAAGGGTTCAGAGATGCTGGCTAAAAAAAAAAGTAGTGCTAAAATGCCTTAGGCAAAATTCCCAGTAGAGGAAAAGCTGGTTTAAGACTCAGGACATATGAGAACTTGTACTGTAACGTCATGTACCTCGGTAGTGTCCCAAATTTTCTGATCAAGGAGATTATGGGGCCAAAGAGGAAAG
>NW_004524630.1:8740917-8749405 GCF_000260255.1 Octodon degus | reverse complement strand
TGTGAGATTCTGGTCAGCATTCTAAAAAATCAGAAGGCTGAGAGAAATCCTGCCGGTAAAGGCCAGACTCAAAAGGTTGGGAAGTTGTACTGCACTGGCTGTTGGACTCTGGATGATGTATGTTATTGGCTGGCAGAAAATTCGTCTACATTTTAATTGTATCTAGAGAATTTGCCTGAGTCTGAGATTAACGATGATAGACCAATTAATCTTACAGAAGGAATTTCAAGGTAGTCTAATGTTGAAGCCACCATGTGGCTGTTGCTGGCAGCTTTTTGCCAGATCTAAGTTGAGAATCGAGAGCAAAGAGGCCAACAAAATGACTTCAAATGTTTTTAGCTTGGCCAGTAAGGAAGCTTCAGCAAAGCTATGGACTGCCAAGCTAGAGCAGAAAAGATCTTGACTGTGAGAAGGACTAGAATAAAAAAAGATGGCCTAAGCAAAATACAAGAAGCAATGTTTGAAGCTGTGAGTATGAAGCTGAAGGTGCTGTGCAAACCCCAGAATTCTGCAGAAGCTTGGGGCAAGGGTCATCTGAGGAAAACTTCAAGGAGGGTGCAGAGTGGGCTCAAGAGAGAAACCATGGGAGCTACAGCCTCCAGAAGAGCCATAGGGAAGGTGCCACCCAAGCTCTTTAGAGTTTATATCTTGCCATAGACTTCCCCAGTTGCTGCACATGGAACAACAACAGATGTAGTCCCCCACGTAACCCCAGGACACATAGCCTTATATACATAGTATGAGGGAGAGAGAGAGTTTTCTCTCTCCATTATTATTTTTTCTGTCTTCTTCCTGCATCAACTATTCCCTTCTGTGAAGTTGCCCAGCCTTGGAGCCAGTTGACTGTGAACTGAGAGCTCTACAAACTGTGAGGTAAAAAAAATGTTTTTACCTTGAAATTTGGGTGTCAAGTATTTTCTCTAACAAAAGAAAAGTAGCTAAGACAAGCGCAAATCTAACTTTTATGTTAATCAGTGAGCCAAAAACATTATGTGACTCAATTTTTTATGATGATTCCTTTATTGTATCAACTGGAACTGAACCAGAAATGTCTGAGCTGTGTCCTACAATGTGAGGACAAAGTACTCTGAATCTTGGGAGGATGTCTACTCTTTGTCTCTTATTAGTGTTCACTGTAGAGAGATTCTGTTGTAGAGATTTCTATTCATGATCAATTGGTCTCATCCCTTTCAATTGTAGAGAGGGGCAGGACATCAGGGTGGAATTGCGTGGTAAAGCAAAACCAATCCCCCCACGGGCAGGGAGCAAAGGAAAGGAGGGAGATGGGATCAGACTCCCACTGTCTCCTCTCTAGCATGTCTCCTGGGATTTTAACCCTTCTCAGAAGTCCCCATGTCTTAGGTCCCACCTCCCACGAGTGCCCAGGCTGTGACCAGAGCTGTAGTGTGTGGGCCTTTGGGAAACATCCAAGATTTAAACTATAGAGCAAAGCAAATGTAGGTGACAGTAACCATCATGATAATAATATTCAATGACTATTAGCATTTATTTTTATTAGCATTTATTAAGGCTTTTCTTACATCATTCCATATCAGTAGGTCATGAAATGCATATATTGGAGCTACACTTTAGCAAATAATTTTAATAAAATGTTGTCTTAGTGCATTTGGATTTCTGTAATGAAATACTGTCTACTAAATGGTTTGTAAACAATGGAAATATGTTACTCTGGATTCTCAAAGTCCTGAGACAAGGGTTCCATAAGAAACAAGGTGCCAAAGTTCACAGATGGTTCTCTCTCAATAGATTCTCACTAGATGGGAGGGATAAAGACACTCCCTCGGGTTTACTTGTAAAATTGGTTAATTATATGCAAAAATTCCATTTCCAACTTAATTACCTTCCAAATATCTCCAGGCCTAACCCAATCACCATGACGGTTAGGATCTCAACATACAATTCTGGAGAAGACATAAACATTTAGACTATTGCAACTACCCAGGAATTACTTTTCGTTCTAAGTCAAAGTTGTTTCTTGCCTATTAATGGATGCCTTGTTTTACACTTGTGTCAACATGCTTACACTCAGAAAATAAAGATTGATAAATTATAAGTACATATTTAATATAAATGTCTATAGTAGTGATTGGTCAGGAAAACACTTACATGCAACACGATTACAGCCAAATAGACTCAACAAAAAGCAAAGAATCATGGCAGATACTGCCTCAGGCTGCCTGCTTGGCCTTTTGCGGTACTGCTTAAGCTCTGCACAGCAGGTCCTGCAGCTTCCTCCTGAATTATTATGCCTCAGGACAACTGACAGCAAATTGAAGAATGGGAGATGAAAGAACAAAAAAGGAAGCACAAATATTCAGAGAGGAAGGTGATCTGCATTACTCAGTAAAGAAAATAGAAATTTTAAATTGTGAAAATCCCTTGTGATTACATCACTAATAAGGTCAAGCAGCATCTTGGAACTTAAACTGGCCTGTTTAAATTAGATGCAATAGACTACATTTTTTGGTGATTTACAACAGTAGTTGATAGAGAAAAATAGATCTAAATGTAAGGAAAATGAGCATCTCCACTATAATGGTTCTTCAAAATGCGCATGAAGTTGCTAAGAAACAATAACAAGAACTTACATTAGTGTAAACTTTAAAAGATGTTATTATTGATGGAAAAGAACAAAATGGGCATTCACTTCACAGAAGTTGAATTCCACCTATACACCAATTTACATATATATATATATATATATATATATATATATATATAATCAAGGTGGCTTTGTGGAGGAAGGTGTAAGAGTTAGAAGGAAGATGAAGAGAACTTTGAAGCAGTTGTCAGTAGTATCAAGTTAGATGGAAAGACAGTTGAGAAAAACAGTTTATGAAGTAGACAGGCCAGCAAAGATCAAGGGACAGGTTCTGCAAAGCACCAAGGGAACAAGGTTTGTCTTCAGCATATTAAGCACCACAAGATCCTGCTTTTAAGCTGGTGACTGTGTTGCAGTTATAACTGGAGTCACAGGAGTGCATGTGTTTAGAGCCTCTGCAGCTGGGGTAGAAATATGGATAGATAAGTAAGGACACTGGACTAGTGAAAATAAAAATCCTTGAGACACAGTGTCAGAGAAAGTGTAGTGCATCTTGATACAGGACAATATATGATGACTTTAAAAGCCAAAAGACGTCACAGCAGTTCTCTGGACCCAGGTTGTGAAAACCTCATTCTGTAAGCGCTGCTGGCTAAGTGAAACGATACACGGTGGTAATTTCAGCTTCTGGGAGGCAGAGGCTGGAGGACGAAGATCCAATCAAATGTGGGCATTTTACCAACTTCTTGAGATACTGTCTCAAAATATAAAGGCGCATGCAGCTAGCTCCACTCAAAAGATGTCGATTCAGGCCTCACACACAAGCTCATAGACACGCACACTGGAGCAAGGGACACTTTTTTCCCATAATTTTATTGAGAAACAAATAGCAGTGAGACAGTTTCAAATCAAATTGGTAGGACAGTTTCAATAATTAACACACTGTATACTCTCTTCCTAGTGGTTATTTGTTGTACAAGATGCAGACATGATATCTTGTTTACAAACACTATCAGAACAAATCCCTCTATTCCTTGAATTAAGAGAATGTAACTATATATCTATCCTAACCATTTTGAATACACAGATATAAAATGGTCATTCATCTGTATCCCCTTTTCTTGTTTAGGTCTATCATTTAAATATTATAGGTGTATGAGCTCATCAAAATATTCCAAAATAGTCCAGTAGTCCATAATAGTACTAGGTCTTCCAACACTTTGAAAGTGCAGTCATTGTGTTGTGGTTTTTGTTTGCCTATTTTATTTATTTATTTAGCTTGGTTTTTTTTTTGTTTGAAAATAACGCCCATGTTGTCTTTATCTCTTGGGCTCGCAAGGTTTACTGTACCAGCCTCCCACAGAGCTGGACCTACGGATGTTCAGCACTACACTGAAGTTTATTAATTTCATTTGATAAATAATGATAATAATAACAACAATAATGATCATAATAGAAGCCTGGAATTTAGCTCAGTGGTACAGTGCCTGCCTGGCAAGCATTAGGTGCTGTGTTCAAGTTTCACTGCCCCCCCCAATAATATTAATGATAATGTGATTATAATAAATATTGCATTGAAGTATTTTTTGGAATATGTGTTTATAGAGTTAATTAGCAATATTTAAAAACACATCAAATGACTTAGATAAGAGTCTCCATCACACTAAGTTTTCTGTGGAATCCTTTTTCATCAAAATACTTCTGGTTCTCAGACAAGGAAGAAGAGGACCTGCAACTGAGTCCCAGAGGCTTTCTCAGGGCATTGGCCCTTTGAGCGCTGCTTCTCTCGGGGCGGGCAATTGTTCTGTGATATTTGAATGGAAGCCTCCTTGTTTAGACCTGGATATGCCCAAATTGAAACATTAAAGACAAAGGGTAGGTTTTCTATCACTGATAATGTTATTTTAATTAGTTTTAATAACATTTCCTTCCAGAATGTCCAAACCTAATATCCATTAGGACATATTCTCTTCAGTTTAAAAAAAAAATGTTATCTTCATTTATTTTTATTGGATTGCCTTTAAGTATGTTCCATGAGCTCAATTGTTGTGCTTTTCCGATTTTAGCTGCCCCTATATGGACACACATCACTGCATCCAAACACTGCCTCTAATATTACTTCTGTATTCAATAGGTGGATTTTAAATTTATTTGCACCATTACCATGTCAAACTGGTCATTAGATTAGAGCGAGAGTGTAAGAATTGCCTCACACTGCAAACAAATGGGAAGAATCAAATTTCAAATCATTTAGACTGGATAGCACTGCATATTAAGTTTCTAATGTGGAACTCTAATTACTCTCTAATGAGGAATCAACTCACAAATACATTTACCAAAGGTTCCACATAGAGACACTACAATTTCAGGATCAGTACTGATGTTTGACTTCCATTTTTTTTTCCATTCCTGACAGTGAAAATTCAGATACAAATACACTCCTGGCAAAAGGGAATGAAATGGTGTTTCTCATCAACGACCAAACAGGCAGGCACCTTGGCTTTACCTACATCTTATGATGCGTGATTCGTAGCTTGAGAGTCTGTTTCTAGATCTATGCGATCCTATCACAGGGACTGTAGAAATTTAAAACCAATATCGCCTAAGCAATAAAACCACTTTGGGAAGGAATTCATGTCCGTAGCAAAGGCGTGAAATCTTACAGGTCATATAAACAATAAGTAGGTCGATTCTTTTAAAAATACCAAGACAGATGTCTGTGTGAATAAGGAATTCATACTGCTTTCAGTCCTTCATCCTGTGGACGCGGCATGAAGGACAAAGGTGGTATGACTTTCGGTGAATTGCTTGTTTCTCATCTGTAACATAAAGAGATAAAATAAATTGAGATAATGAGCTTACATTCTTGCTAAAATGTTGTTTATCTTTATTGAGTATGTTAGCATTTGTTATAAATACAAAAGAAGCTCAGATAGAATTTTCCCAATTACCACCCTTTAAAAATTGATAACTTGGTGCTCAGGTCATTATACGCTAGAAACTTGCATCTTTACCAAATTCAAGTCTTTGTAGAACTTGTGACTCTTCATCCATTTACCTTTCATATGTATCTACCTTAATCAGAAAAATTAATTAGAAACACAACATGACTAAGAATTGAGATGACCGGTTTTACCAGTAAGCAAATCATATGAAAAAGATAAAATTCATGACATGTTTTCTGAAATTGTACACACACACACACACACATATATATATATATATATATATATATATATATATATATACACATATATATATATATATATATATAATTTTTCAGAGAACATATACTAATTTTATATATACTAAACTGAGTTATGCAACAATACTTAGCAATGCCTACCCTATAGCAATTAACACAGGATGTGATAGAAATCTAGCAAAATCTCTTCCCTACTCAGTTTATATGGTTAACTTAATACATAGGATGCCTGATTACACAGAACACAGAACATTTTGCTGGAAGGTAAAAGAAAGATGAGTTTCTTTTGTATTTTTGTATTGTTTTAAATATTTTTTTAGAAAACTAAAAACAAACAAAAGCAAAAACAAAAATTAAAAACAGGGTAACATACAACAATGCATGTGGTTTCCAAGGATTATCCTAATAAAAGGAATCCCAAATTTTTACTGTCCAAGAAGGCAGTGAGCCAGAGCCTAAACCCTTGTAAAACAGAATTTAGTTTAAATTCAAGCTCAAAGAATCAAAAATATAGTTCAGATTATCAGATATGAGTATTCAAACTTGATCAAAAAATTGGACATTAAAAAGAAGAAAACAAAACGAGGGTCCCTGTTCCTTTCAATAGACTGGTAGAAGCCAACAGTGCAGTCATCATTCTCTCCGGTGTAAAAGCACATATATAACATGCAGTATAACAACCATTGTTGAATTCCATCTTGTTCAGTGAAACTCTGTATGGTTTCTAAATTATATTATTATTTTGTATTCTTCCTGACAAATTAAAAAAATCATTCAAAATAACGAATTAAATCATTATTTAAAATAATTACAATAATCGGTCTGCACAAGTTGAGAACATGGTATCTGAGTCTCTTGGCCAGTGTTCTGCCGGGGACACAAGGTTCTGCAGCTGTCCCTTCACTCAGAGCCTTGCTGTCACCAGGTTCATAGACTGGGATCTATACCACTGGGGAGGAAAAATAGCTCATTTTGACAGGACCCCCAACTGTGCTGCAGGGAAACCATCTCCAGCTCACTTTTTACAGGATTAAGATTAAGAACAACCAAGCAGATTTCTTAGCTCAATTACAATTTATATAGTATGAAACAATTGGCTGTTACTTAAGGTCAAAATAAAACCTAAATACAGTGTAATTCTATATGCTAGGAATGCCAGAAGCTTAAATGAGTACATATATCATACGAAACATAAATAGTTTATGTGATAAATAGACTGAATTAGAAATCACAATTTTTTGCAATTAATAGCAAAAACTGTAAATCCATTTCTGACAAAAAAGTAATTCTACTGGATGATGCTGCCCATTGTCACAGAAATGTTCCCTGGAAGAGGATTGTTTCAAATCTGATGCAGTGAACTTTTCTGAATTAAGGAAAGCTATTTCAAGGACATGGGAAGGAATGGGGTTAGCAAGAATAACAGCGACTTCAACAACTTTTGTTGTGGGAGAAACTGAGAGAGCTGTGGTCTGTGAGCCACCTTCTCTATTCCTGCTTTCCAGGAGGCACTGAGCTATGCATGTGTACTTAGACGAAAAAATAATCAAAGGGTTAAAAGTAATGAAAGACGCGGTGGGCACTGATGGGGGTGATTTCTGGAAGAGCTAAGGTTCAGGGTACAGACACAGGGGTTCACTTTGGATAGGAAAATAACATGATTTACACTTACTATGAAGAAGCATCCTGCTTTGATTGTGTTCTTTCAGTGTCCGTAAGAACAATTTTCAGTTCGCTTTTGTTATTTACAACGAGAAGGAAATAAGCCTAGATCTGATTCTGAATTTCCTGTTTTCTGTGATCTCAGTGAGGGGTGGCTGCTCTGGTTCAGTTACGTCACTCTGATCCTCATCCTGGAAGTGCACATTTCTGTGAAGCTCGGCTTTCTCCTTCTACCTGCTGCAGGCTGCAGGAGGGCAGGAGCTAAGCTTTTTCAAAGCCTTGCCCTGTCAACAAGAAAAAAGATCAAAAGTGAGTTGATCTATTCATGGTAACACATCCCCTCCCCCTCACTCTGTTCTCAAAGCTTTCTGAGTGAGGTTGGGGTTGATTTTATTCTATATGCATTTATATTTGGATCTGATTCTAAATCAAAACTTCCGAACTTGTTATATGGCTTCCCACTATGGGTTACCAAATAACTAGGTAAGTCAAAACTGCAGAATCATACTAAGGACTGTAAGTGAAGATCTATAGTTTTCTTTAATGCTTGTTTTCATTTTTATAGGCATTTGTCACTGTTTAGCCCATCAGTCATTTATTTGTATATTTATAAATAGAAAAAGCTGTTCATTGCTACAATTAAGATGCAACAGATACTATAAACGATCAATAGGAACAAGACAGATTTTGTAGTCATTCATATCTGACCTTGAACAAACAAGCTTTATCACTCATTAAAATTTATACAACCTTTAAAGCTTTTCTTCTAATTTTTAACAGTGTTCTTGAATAGACAAAAGGAAAACCTAAAAATATAGAGTACTCACAAAAGAGATTCTGTAAATTCAATGAAGTTTAGAGCTATCTCAAAATTGTGAGTTATGTTTAAATTTTAAAATAACTTCCTACAATTTTCATTAATAGCAATTGATTTTTGTTTTAAAACTTTTGATTTAAGAAAAATCTTAGGCTGGCCAGATAGCTCAGTGGATTAAAGTGCCTGCTTTGGCAGATGCAGGGACCTGAGCTCGATCCCGGGCCCCACATGCCATGCCAGC
>NW_004524630.1:8718941-8740147 GCF_000260255.1 Octodon degus | reverse complement strand
GGAACCCTTGGGAAGAAAACATTTTACTTCTGTGATGAGCAAGAGTAAGTTTTCATCAAGCAAAAAAGGGCAAGGGATTCAGGGCTGGATAATGTGCTTCGTTTCTTTTCAGGAAAGGATGTGTGGAGATGAATCTGAAATGTTGCACTACTTTTCAGGATAAATTATTCCTTTAGTGCTACGGTGTCAATCTGAAATGTCCCCAGATCCCCATGTTTTAGGGACTTTGTCACTAGCTTGGCTCTATTGAGAGGTGATGAAAATGTATGTGAGGCCCAGAAGGAAGATTTTGGTCTTTAGGGAGCAACTTGCAAGGGGATCATCAGGCTCTTTCAGCTCTCTCTCTCTCTCTCTCTCTCTCTCTCTCTCTCTCTCTCTCTCCCTATGTCTCTATATTTCTGTCTCTCTCTTTGTATCTCTCTTTGTCACTCAGTCTCTCTGTCTCAGTCTCTCTGTCTATCTCTCTATTTCTCTTTCTGTCCTTCTCTCTGTCTCTGTCCCTCTGTCTCTATTTGCTGTCTTTCTGTCTTTCTTTGTCTTACTTTGTCTGTCTTTGTCTCTCTATCCTTTTCTTTGTCTGTCTCTGTCTCTGTCTCTCTCCCCCTCTCCCCCTTTCCCCCCTCCACCAAGATGATCTGCTTCGCCACCAGCCCTACAGCAATGGGGTAACTAAAACACGAAACTTGTGAGACTGAGGGAAAGCAAACCACTTTTCACTTTCAATTTATTATCTAAGATTTTGCTGCACTACCAGAAAGTTGACTAACACAGAGTGACTTCAGTTTCGATGAAGTCCAGAGTCCACTTGTGATACTCCACAAAATACAAATATTATTCCATATGCAGTTTTAATGCTCTATGTCTAAAAAAGAAATTCTCTCCAGTAGCTTAGAGGACAGAACAGATTTGGAGGGGTTCAAAATGAAAGGAAGAATTAGAAAGATTTTGCCTTTAAAAGTGGTGACTATAAAAATGATTAAGGTGTGGTTTGTATGAGCAGCAACCCCTCATTAAGAGGACATGAATTACATATCACAAACAAAGCACTAATGAAAACATATATAAGAAATAAAGACAAAAACAAAAGGAATTGATATGTTAATTCTCTTTATTTGATCAATATACAACGCATACATAACGTAAAATATCTCGTTGTACCCCAAAATGTTTACAATTATTTTTGGTTAATTCAAAGAATAAAAATAGTGTGACATCAAAACAAGGAGACTAACATGGAATAGTACTTAATCTGTCCATTAATCTGAATACTACTGCGAATGCCAGGGTCTGAGTCCCTACTGTTTCTTTGGATTAGCATCATAGCTTTACGTGTTTGCTTCCCCTAGTCCTGTATGCCTCACACACCAATGTTGGAGCTCAGTGTGGCCGGGCCCAAGCCCTGGCTGGCACAGGTGTGGCTCCATGGTCATGGGCACCGCGGGGACTCCACACTTGGAAAGTTTATCTTTCTGTGTCAGACAGTCACAGACAACCCATGAAAGTGGTCCACAGGTGACACAGGAAGAATAATCAGCTCACTGA
Organism: Octodon degus; assembly: GCF_000260255.1. NCBI lineage: Eukaryota > Metazoa > Chordata > Mammalia > Rodentia > Octodontidae > Octodon > Octodon degus. The sequence goes on along the minus strand of NW_004524630.1, from coordinate 8,738,605 downwards.
GACTCAGCATAGCGATGCAAGGACAACAGTGACAATATACTCTTCCACAGAGTGGACAAGGGGCCTGCAAGGGAGCTTCAGAGCTGAGAATGCTATGAAGGAAGTGGCAGTGGGCAAACCATAGGCTCTTGGGCAACTGGTTATAGGAGAGGCTCAAGGCAGGAAGAGTTGGCTTCCTCTACTGAGGCACTGTCACTGTAGAAGTTACACCAAGCCATCTTGCAGGTGACTACTGTACAGGGAAGGGACTTCTGAAGAATTTATCCTCATTGCCTTCCAAAACTCAGAGTAGATTCAATCAGATATACCAAAAAGTACGAAATTATTGCCTGTGAGCATAGAGATGATCAAGCGAAAGTGGTGTTCTGGGAGGAGGTGCAGATCACATTTCCAAAGAGAGAAAGAAGGATCCTCTTACAGCTTAAATATTGGGAGTCTCCCAAAGACCTTTGTATTATGGGCTTGATCTTCCAATGCAGCACCGTTCAGAGGTGTAGTTGAGAGAGGTGATTGGATCATGAGGATGCAGACCTCATGAATGGATTTCATCCTTCATGAGTTCACAGCTGATGAGACAACAAGCTGGTGGGAAGAAGTTGGGGGGCATAGGGGAGTGCGGCCATGCTGTTGAAGGATAGGTCTGGTCTCTGACCACTCCTCGCATCTTTCCCTCTCTGCTTTCTGGATGCCACAAAGTGACCAGCCATGCTGTGTGTCGCCCTTGTGCTTGGATGTTCCTGATTCTCCTTAAGCCTAAAGCTGGCTGACCACAGAAGGAAACCACTGAAACCTTGAGATAAAATAAATCTTTCCTCTTTTATGTCAGGTATTCTGCTCCAAAAATGTGAATCTATCACAGATCTGTTATATTGGTCTACATTTATGTCATGCCTAACGCGTGATTTTGTGTCTTCCTAGATCACACTTACTATCTCCGGGGCCCTGCGTTAAAAGTTTGGGTAAAGGTCAGATTTGGGGCTACAGCTGACGCTGATTGTGAGCTCAGTGTAGTCATGGGAGGACTGCCGCATCATTATAGGCCTCTTCTACTACCTCGAATAAACACTGAGTTTCTATAGCCATTGAAGAGAAGGAATTACCCAAAGGCATTAAGCCAGAAGCAGAAGATCATAGGAGGTCATCCCCTGGCCTGTTCAGTACCTATGTCAAGTGTCGTATGTACGGCAGATCACATGAAGATTAAAAATATGCATTTTGGGCCAGAGACATACCTCAGTGGCATAAACACCTGCCTGGCAAGCACAAGGTCCTGAGTTCCATCCCCAGTACCACAAAAAAAATATGCATTTGGATTTTCCAGGAAAAGAGACAATGTTAACATTAATAAGGGCCTTTTTATAGGTTAGAATCATTGTCCAAGAGAAAATAGATGAGAAGAATTATCCAAACTTCTGCTTTAATATCTTTAAATCATTTGCTAGAGAATAATGTTCTGATTTGTTGAAAGTACTAGAAAAGTACATGTATTAAAATATAACTTCATAGGAGCATATTATAAGTATGCATACATTACAGTTTAATCATTTGTAGTGGACTATAGTGTTGTAAAATTGCTGCCATGTTCCAGTTCAGAACACTTGTGTGATCTCTAAATGTTCCTCCTACTGTGTTTCGGTTCAGGCTCTGCTGTCATCCCTAGCCCTTGGTCCCCAGTCTGTCTTCCCGTACCCCCTCCTCTGGACAGGTCACATAAATGAAGTCATAAAATAGAAAGGCTTTTGAATTTATTAACTCAGGACAATATTGTTGATGTCAATGTATTACTGGTATCAATACATGGTTCCTTTATAGTGCTAAATAGTCCCTTGGATACATCTACTACAACTTTGGAGATACACATTGTTGTGCATGGGGGGAAACATACGTTGGTGTCTAATTCAGGCTTGTCATTAATTATGCTTAAATTTTTCAAACCCTCTCGGACCCCCATAAATTCCTCATAGATCCAGCATTGTAGCTTGTAGTTGATAATCTTTTGTGAAGTAATTAAGTCTTGACATCTCTAATATATATATATATATATATTGGTGGAACCAGGGATTGAACTCAGGCCCTTGCGCTTGCCAGGCAAGCACTTATTCTACTGAGCCATCTCCCCGGCCCCTGAGATATTTCTCAAAAGTTCATTCAATAAAGTTAGAAATACGAATGATATGCAAAGCCTCTTTCTTTTCTTTAATATTGTTTTCAAAACCTTGATACATCTGTGTAGATTTACAAACAGTAGACTAAAGGAGATAGATATTCTTTGCAAAATTCTTTGTGATGTTTTCTTTAATTGTACTTTACATATAATTGACCTCTGCCATTGGGATTACCAAAATTCAAAAACTCTTTTCCTCTGAGGGCTTCTCTGGTTTATGAGAGGTGTGTTGTTACTACCAGCTACACTAGTTGTGGAAAACTGTCCTTTATGTCCTGGCCTGAACGTCACAAAAGCCCCAGCACCTCCATATGACCTTGGAGTATAAGCACTGCCTGCTAACCGATTGCACCACCGGGTCTTGCTGCTGTGCAGCGAACTGTCTTTCCGAGGAGCCTCCATCTAGAACAAGTGATTAGGGTGCAACCGTAGGTGGGAGTACTTAGGAATAATGAGACGGGGATCCCCAGAAAGTATCTCATCATCAGGAGTAGTGGTGGGCACAGCACATGGGGTTACGGTAAGTGGCCAGTAGGGCCAGGCTTTGAGCTTTGTCCTCTCAAAAACAGCGTTCTATGGCTCATATCTTAACCACCTGCTGGGATGTAGTCTGTTTTCCAAGTCTGATTCACAGACTTTTCAGTTTATAAGATCAAGCAAGTATCTTCCCAATAAATAGACCATGTTTTTCTGCTTAAGTTTGTTTCTACTGTCTAAACCAAAGAACTCTAACTGGTGGGGGAATAACTTATTCATACGTGGCCAATTTGTGACTTACATTAACCTTGAAAGTTGGCGTGGTGCCACAGTCTTGTTCACAGTCTGAGGCTGAGGATTTAGACCAAGTGTGCATACACAGAGACACAGCCCCCATTATTTATTCCCGCTGATAGAGCACTGAAGTCAGCTGTGCAGGTAATCTGCAACAGCAGCAAATTAGCATGATCCAATGAAAAGACACTGGCCTGGAGGGGGTGGTGGCCCAAGCCTGTAATCCCAGCACTCAGAAACTGAGGTAGAAACATCACAAGTTTGAGAGCAGCCCAGACGGATTAGCAAGTTAGTGAAACTCTGCCTCAAAATAAAATTTAAAACATTTTAAAGCGGTAGAGATTCAGCTCCTTTGAAAAGCTCCGGGTTCTATCATAGTCTCAGTGGAAATGGCAGATTGCTGGTGGGTGCTAACAGTAGCCCTCAAAATTGAAGGTATCGGGATTAGTGACGGAGCAGGGATATTGCAGAATGAGCAATTGAATTGTAAACCGTGTTTAGCTCATGCAGAATGTACCATAATGACCTGAAAATTATTTTTCTTTTACAATAATATTATTACTGTGAATAATAAAATTTAGAATTGCAAGAAAAGCAGTAAAAAATTAAGTCAATTGTAATAGTGTTATACATAAATGCTATTGCCATTTTGAAGTATCCATTACTAGAATTTTCTACATAATTATGTATATTTGTGTGTGTATATATTTTTATATATGTGAGTATTTATGTATCTGTTTTAAAGTATAAATATTAAGATTATTAAAAACCATTTTATTTTGTAACATACTGTTGACATATTGCTTAGCAAATTTATTTCATAAGAACATAAACACATTTATTTATTTATTTATTTATTTTTTGCATTTTAGGACAGAGTCTGTGGGGAAGAACGTAAACAATTTTAATGACTACGAAATATTCTACATATCTAATTGGTGATTAACATATAGTAGTATAAATTAAAAGATATATATATATATATATATACATATATATATCATACATGTATTTCTGGTTGGCAAAGTTAAAGCATTCCCTACTACGTACACTAAAATATTCAGTTACTTGTCACTGAACGTGCTAATTGTAGTGTCTAGAGGACCTTAGCAGTTGGTCTCCCTACTCAGCTGCCCCTCTGTAGCTGTGAAGCATCCCCTCTGTGCCCATTCCTCCCTTCTTGCTTCCCTGCTCACACCCCAGGCTTTGATAAACATTATTCTATTATCTCCTTCTTCAGAATCAACTTTTAGCTTCCACCGATGGGTGGAAACATGTGAAGTAAATTCTTCTGTGCTTGGTGCACTTAATGCAATGGCTTTAAGTTCCATCTATTCTAGGGCAAATCATAAAATCTTACTATTTTCTAAGACTGAATAATTTTCTACTGTGTATAGGAGCCCAGTGGTTTTTTGTTTTTGTTTTTTTTTTTCAATCCTTCCATCCATTGATAGGCACCTGTGCTGACTTCAAATCTTACTTGTCATGAAAAGGGCACCAAAAAACACAGAGACAAATGTCCATTTGTCATACACAGATTCCAGTTTCCTTGGATGCATACCTACAAGTAAGAGTGAAAATACACTGAACGTACAATCAACCTGTCATTTACAGTTGAAAATGTAGCTTCTTTAGTTTTTGCCATTACCTTGCTTGAGTTATTCGTATGTACCTCCACCTGTGATTTAATTTCTTTAAATAAGCCCAAAATGTAAACTGACTTAAGAGTTCAAATTTTTAAACTCTCTCACATGTGGGAGAACCACTCCAGAAGGGATGCAATATGTCAGAAGACATTCCTGAGGTAGAGAGTAGCACGATTCCTTCACATCTGTTGGCACGGGACCTGATTAAAATCCCGGGATAAATGCTAAAATTGCTACACCCAGTTCCTCAAGAATCTTCCACTTAAGGCCCTAAGATACTAGAATGTATTGATTAGCTGTATCCTGAAAAGGCAACCCTCAGCGAGCTCAGCATGGAAAGAAATAGGAGCCTTATTCCAGACAGGATTCTGGGATTATCCCAGTGGATACCACACTGGTGCTATTTGAAGAAACAGCTAGTTATCTTTCATCACCTGCTGTGCACATTCCCCAGAGACCGGCAAGACTACAAAACCCCAGAGCCCACAGTGGCACAGTAGGATTTAAAAGACAGTGACAGTTTCGAGGAAAATTGACGGCGATTCTTACTGATAAGTAGGTTCAAAAGCTTATGATGTATTTGGTTCAGTGCAGTCTTTCCCCATTTAGTTGATACCTTAAGATTTAGTTGATGCCTCAAGAAAGTATTGAATTTTTATGTAGTATTGCAAACAAACGTCTGAAAAAAGATACGAGAAGAGATCTTTAACATCACATAATTTATGAGGTTGTTAGGATAATGCAATGTTCTACAAGGCACGGACAATTAGAAATCATCAACCAACCAGGAAGCATTAATGAGTATGGAAAATCATTTGTTCTTTGCACTGCTGTGAGCCGTGAGCAAGTGACAGGAAGGTCTCTGTCATGTGAAGAAAGATCCCTAAACCAGCCTTTGTAACCTCAGCTAAGAAGGGCACTGCGGGTCTATGATTCTCTCGTGCAGGCTTGCATGCTGCCAAGCAGACCCGTGTTTGGGGTCTTCAGAGTCTCCCTCTACCAGTTTTCCAGTTCTGATTTATCTTGCTCAATACCAAAATGAATATGGCTATGTGTTTGTATAACTACTTCTGTAACTTTTGGGTACAGGCATGCATGTGGGTGGTGCTTATGTGAACATATACTACGTGGGCTTGGATTGTGTGTATGTGTGCAGTGGTATGTTTGACTATGTATAGGTGTTTGTAATCATGTGCAAAAATATACCTCCTTAGTCTGAGAAGATTCAGTGTTATTCTCACATTCTGGACACAGAAGCAGTCAGCTCACATCTTAGCATTGCCATTTTAACTCATTCTTGTGGCTCAGTCGTTCTCAAAAGATGGTCATTTTGGAAACAGGGAAATTGTTTTCCCGTTACACGCCGCAGATTTTACATACATGATATGAAGGTGGGTGAAGGGTGTGGATACCTGAACTCTTTATTAATTACATTTTCAAATCAAAATGCTCAGTGTTTGTCCTCCAAGCAACAGTCATAGCAGCACCCAACAACTTAGACATGCTAATAATTGCGTTTACTCTAAACCCACTGAAACAGACACTTGACGGAGCATGTGAAATTGTGTTGTCTGCTGATTAACTGAAATGTCTATAGGGTACTGTGATTATGAAGTAGCCTGCTGCAGACATTCTTATGCAGAAGCTCCTATGAACAGATGTTATTTCCCTTACATAAAAATATCAGAGTGGGATTGCAGGGTGATGCCGTAGAATTACGTTATAGTTAAGGAACTTCTACAGCCAACAGCAAACACGTTTTGGTTCTACATTCTTAAAACTTACCTTGCAATTTTTCATTCTTTTTTCCTTCCTTCCTTCCTTCCTTCCTTCCTTCCTTCCTTCCTTCCTTCCTTCCTTCCTTCCTTCCTCCCTTCCTTGCTTTTTTTCCTTCTTGCTTCCTTCTTTCCTTCTTCATTCTCTTCTTTCTGTCTTCCTTTCTTTCTGTTTTTGATTTTAATGATTCTACTAAGAGTGTAGCATTTTCACATTATGCTTTTAATTTTTTCATAATGATTGATTAAGAAAAATTATGTCTGTTAATGAATCAAATGTACCTAAATGCCAGCAGTGGAAGATAGGAATATATACAGAACTAGACAGGTTCTAGGAACACACTGTAATAATTTACTCATTTTAAATTGAACATTTTGCTTAAAACACGCCATGGCTTCTAGAACCATTATGTTACACAATAACAACAAAATAAATGGCAGAAAATACATCTTACATAATTTTGCAGGTGTTTTAGTTAATTTCATCGGTCTGTATTTGCAGTATCTGAATCTGACATTCCTCTTAGGAGCAAGGTTCATGAATGCGAAGATTGGAATATTTTAATATCCTTATTCCCAAAAACTTCCTTCTCCTTTTCTCACTGTCGTTCTTATCATTCTTACTACTTTTAGTTCATGCTTAGGACATGTAATGTTTATATTCATTGTGTGTTTGGTTCATGTAAGTGACATGTATTAAATCTTACATCCCTTCCATTGTATAAAAATGGAGGATGAAACACATACACAAATGTATGCATCATGATATTTTGCATTAAAGTGCTATAGGGTACCTATACTAAGAAAGGATCCGGGGAACACAAGCATACAGTGAATGACTTACCCAAGAAGTCAATTACATTTTCGTAATGCACAAGTATGTATTTTCATACATTAATATAGAAAAATATATATACAGAATAGTTATATATCCTTCTTTTACTTTTCATTTTTTACAACAACATGTAACTATTATCCTCACAGTCACGTTTTTAAAAACATTGCTACAAAATCACCTTATTATACTGTTTTACAACTTGGCTGCTTCAGTGTTATGGCATTTTATTTATGTCATTGTAATTCTATGTGTTTGCATATTTATCTCATTTGTATGACCTTTAATATACTATAGTATAGTTCCAACATTGTCACTAAATATTTTCATAATTATTTAGCTAGAAAAGCTGTTGATGTTGAAACATTTTAGATGATGACATGCAAGGTATGAAAGGTGCTTTGTGGCAGTGTCTGGGATCATAAGAACTAAATTCTAGTTTCTCATCTATAGAAACACAGAAAATAGTAAAGGTGAAGAATACATATCATTTATTATGTAATAACATAAAATTTACAGTTCACTTATGAGTAATGATTGCTGAGAGAACACAGTAAACAAATTTTTCTTTTCTAAAGCATGTGTTAATTTTAATTTTTATTTATTGATTTTCTGTATTTTAGGGAAGGGTCTACAGGGTGTTCAGGGTCTCACTACTAGATCAGACTCATAATGATCCACCTGTTTACAGCCTCCCAAGAGTTGGGATTACGGGCACACGCCACCATGTCCAGTCTCAATTGCCATCTCAGCACTCCCCTGGGGCAGGCCAGCCACAGCAGACCCGGTGATCGAACAACTGGTCCCTGTGCCTGCTTGAAGGTGCTTTAATCCACTGAGCTATTCGGCCTGCCCCAGTAAAAAAAAAAAATAAGAAAAGAGAATTCACAGTACGTGTTCACACCAGCAAAAATCTTTGGCTTTGTTTTGTGCATAGAAACTTGTTATTTCTTTGAATACTCAGATTAAATGAGTTAAGCGATTGCATAAATAGGGAAGCTACTTAATTTTTTAAGAGAAGATAGCAAAGAAAAATACATACATGATGTTCTATTAGATTTGCTTCCTATTGCTAAGCTTTTGCTGAGGAAGCTGATGGCAAGTGCAGCAATATTTTCTAATCATTGTGCAAGTCACTTATTCCACAAAAATGTGATAAGCACTTTCATACTGGCTGATAAGTCAATTTTCTCCTATTAAAATTTGTCCCCAGATTTTTTGAACAGAATGTCAGTTGGAAATAAAGTCATAGTAGCTCATTACCTAAAGTAGTGACATTATTTTTCCATCCTGCTTCCATCTGTAAGAACATCGTTTGTGTTAGGAAATTTGTTTATGTGCTCCAGCCTTCCAGTACTATTATCATAACATCACTGTCTGTCGGATGAAAAGTTTTCTGCCTAGTTTTTGTCGTATGACTTACTTATTGAGGAGTTAGTTGTAGTTACTAATTTTCCTTGCTTAGTGTTGATATGATGACTACAAATGTAGAATGTGATTCTATTTTAGCAACAGAAGTAGGGTCTCTAGAAAAGAGTGTGACAATGTGTAGGTATTTAGCAAAAAGTAGTTATACATATAAAAGATTTATTCAGACCAGAAATTTTACAGCATTTGTTTGGACAGTTTTCCCACCAAACTGCATCACATTTCTTTTTCCTTTACTTTTCAACATGCATATACAGGGCCAGCCAAATAACTCAGCAGATTAAAGCACCTGCAAGCAGGCGCAGGGCCGGGAATTCAATCCCTGGACCTGCGGTGCCAGCCTGGCCCCTGGGGCTCACTGAGGTGACAATTGAGGCTGGACGTGGTGGCACATGCCTGTAATCCCAGTTCTTGGGAGGCTATAAACAATCACTATGAGTCTGACCTAGTAGTAAGACCCTGAACACCCTGGAGACCCTTTCCTAAAATACAAAAACAAAACAAAAACAAAAAAACAATAACTACTAAAACAACTCCCATGCATATGCATAGTATTTGTTCATATCTACATGTGATACAAGCCACTGAATGAATCATGATTAAAACCAATGTGATCCCTACTAGATGCACACCTCCATGGTCTAATTTAATTTTGGGATATAATTCAGTGTGTCTAAAAGAAAGGATATATAACATATTCCCAGGCAAAGCCTTAACTAAAGATATGCTTTGCTTTTTGATATTTGGGAGTGTCACTTATGCTAGTTGTTTTAGATAAGGATACAGAATATGCCTGGCCTATGATACTGATTAACATTTACATCATACACTTTAACTAATATCTCAACTTGGAGTTGCTCGAATGTTGGGATAAGAAAGAGTTAATATAAAGCCATGCTAAATAACCTGTAGGGCATGCGGGGGAGGAAAAGGAAAACAGGGCAGCAGCCCTGGGAGTAAGCAAGAACACTTGGGACTCAAGGACACCTGGTTTTGTGTCCTTGCTCCTAGATGCCCAGCAGGGTCTCATGTATAGTATAGCCTAAATATTAATCTTAGACACATACAATGGCATCTTGATATGTTCACCTAAAGTAACCGGAAGGCTAAAACTCAAGACATATAAAGATAAAGAGCAAGGGCAGGGAGGCAGCCGTTTTTCTCTAGCCTTCACTTGGCTTGCATTGGGTGTCCCTGTGTCTGTCTTTGTTTCTGGCCAGCGCCCCGAGTCTTTCCCAACACTTTAACAGGAGGTAATTGAGACACATATTAAATACATTTGGAAGAAAACATCATGTCTAATTCATACAGAGTAGCATCAGTAGCTATTTAAACTCAAGAGACCAGAATGAAATTGCACCAACCTTAATCATCACCATTGGATAAAAGACAAAGGAAAGTGTCTAGTCATACTTTTGAATTTCCAGCATCTTGACTTGACGTTTCTAGATGAACTAGAAATGTTTATCTACATTTTGCCACATCAAATGTAATGTTTAAATCAAATATAACACTAAATAATATTATATCTAAGTACTCTTTAAAGGGAACATTTTTAAAGTTTTAAATGTTCATAGACATCATTGATCAAAAAACCAATTTTTAAATAAATTGTTTAGGAAGCATTTTCTGTTGGTGATAAAGAGCTAAGAGAGATAAAAATCAATTAGGCAGGAAATATGCAAAAGAACACAATAAATTCAAATAGCAGAAATGTCTTTGAAGCAATATAAATGAAATGTAGAGATAAGAGAGAGAAATGACGGGCATAGTTAGAGCCTCAATGTCATGCTCCTCTCAGCAGGAGCTATTTGAGGTGGGCTGTAAGGAGGGAAGAAGCCACCTATGCGCAGATTGTATTTTATTTTATTTTGAAGAGTCAAAATAAAAGTCAATACAAAGAGCAGGGACAAAGATGTAAGCAGGAGGTCTGAAGATAGAGCTTAATGGTTTAAGTTTCCGAGTCTGATCTGCGGTACCAAATTTAAAAAAAGAAAGAAAGAAAGAAAGAAAGAAAGAAAGAAAGAAAGAAAGAAAGAAAGAAAGAAAGAAAGAGATAGAAAGAAAGAAAAACAGTGTAACATACAACAACACATATGTTACACATTTTCCAAACAAGAATAGAAAATTAACAATGATTGTTACATTACATATTTTTATCATCAAAATTGTTACTCTGATTAACAGGTGTAGTTCTGCAAGATTGAGGAAATAATTGAATATTAACACTTGCTTTCAATAAGCTTTTTTCTTGTCTTTTTTACTTTCTTTTTAAATCCATTTAAAGAGAGTATAATGATAATTGATAAGACATTAGAAACAGTACAGATTTAGAAGACCAATAAGAGAGGATTCAATTTTGGTATTTGTATTACACATTGCTGTCCTTGGTATACTTAGATCACTGATTAAGCATGCAAAGTTCTTAAAAGCAAAGATTCCAAACATTAACTTCTATTTTCAAAAAAAAAATGATGGAAATAGTACAAGCATCACAGTCATCTCGTATGTACACTTGCATGAATTTTCACTTTTCATTTTTTCCTAACTTTCTCTCCTTTTCCTTATCTTTACTGTTTAATCCTTATGATCAGTTTCTTTGCATTTTATGATATCTATTAAACATTTCAGAGGTTTTTTTATGTCATGCTCTTACACTAGGGAGACAATACAATATTTACACATGTGCGTCTGATTTATTTCACTTATGAGTATAGCCTCTAGTTGCATCTACTTACTTATAAAGACCTAAAGTTTGTCTTTCTTTATAGCTGAGTAACCATTGTATTAAACTACCACATCTGTTTCACCCATTCCTCAGTTATTATTGTGCTGCTATAAACATGGGTGCACATAGATCAATACATTGTGATGTTTTTAGTTCTTCTGGGAAGATATGCAGAAGGGGAATAGCCGGGTTTAATCAGATTTCCAGTCTCAGTTGTAGAAGAATCTCCACATTGATTTCCATAGTGATTGTGCCAGTCGGCATTCCCACCAACAGTGGAGAAGGGTTCCTTCTTCCCCAAAGCCTCTCCAGCATTTGTTATTAACTGATTTCCTCTCTCTCTCTCTCTCTCTCTCTCTCTCTCTCTCTCTCTCTCTCTCTTTCTTGTGAAACCGGTGATTGAACTCAGGTCCTTACGCTTACCAGGGAAGTGCTTATTCCACTGAACCATCTCCCTGCTGCCCCTATTAGCTGATTTCTTTATGATGGCCATTTGTTCTGGGATGCGATGCTATCTCAATGTTGTTTTAATTTGCATTTAATGAATGGCCAGCACTGTGGGACATTTTATCATATATGTACTTGTCACTTGTATTTCTTCCTCTGAGAAGCAAGTATTCATGTCAGATTCCCATTTTTGGATTTGGTCTTTAAGCTTGGGGATGCAATTTTTTAGTTCTTTATGTATTCAAGATAAAAGACCTTTGTCTGAGTGATTGTTGGTTAAGACATTTTCCCAATTTGTAGATTATCTTTTAACTCTGTTGGTGATTTTAACACGCTGAAACTTCACAATAGAATGAGGTCTCAGGTGTTGATTCTTTGAAGTATTTCCTTTGTAGTTTGTTTTTCGTTCATAAACTCTCTGCCCACACCTATGTCTTCAAGATTTCCACCTATTTTTTCTTCCAGTGGGTTTATTGTTTCTGCTTTAATATTTAGGTCTTTAATCTGAAACTTTATTTTAGTGTATGTCATTAGACCGGGGTCTAGTTTTATTTTTCAGCATATGGAGAGCCAGCACCATTTATAAAGAGGCTATCTTTCTTTCTTCCAGTGAACAACTTTGGACCTTTTGTGAAAGATAATATGGCTGAGTGTGTTTTTAGTTGTGTCTGCATCTTCTAATCTGTTCCCTACGCCTCAGGGATTTTTGTTTGTTTGTTTGTTTGTTTGTTTGCATTTGCCAGTAGCACACTGATTGTATCACAGTAACTTTGTGGAATAATTTCAAGTCAGCAATTGTAATGCCTCCTGCCTTGCCTTTGTTGCTGAGGATTGCCTTTGCTATTCAAGGACTTTTCTAGTTCCAAGTAAATTTTAGGAATGTTTTCTCTAGATCTGTGAGGTACATTGATAGTATTTTGATAGGAATTGCATTAAATCTTTTTAACAATTTTGTGAGTCTGGTCATTTTCGCCATGTTGGTTTTTTCCTAAGAGCAAGAAATATCTTTCCATTTTCTAAAATTCTCTTCAATCCCTTTTTTCAGAGTATTGTAATTTTCATTGTATAGATATTTTACTTCCTTTGTTAGATTAATTCCTAATTATTTCATTTTTCTAGGATGTCATTATGAAAAGTATTATTTCTTTAATTTTTCTCTTCGTGAATTTGTTGTCTGTGTAGAGCAATGCTATTGATGTTTGGGTGTTGGCTTTGTATCCAGATGTGCTAGTGAATTGTTCATTAATTCTAGGAGCTTCTTGGTGGAGCTTGTTAAGTAGAGTGTCATGTTGGCTGTGAATAATGATAGTTTAACTTCTTTAGTTTTTCTTATTTCTTTTATTTTTCTCTCTTGTCTCATAGCTGTAGCTAATAATTCCACAACTATGTTGAATTGCAGTGGTGAAAGTGAACCTCCTTGCCTTGTACCTGAGTTCAGAGTAAAACATTCAGTTTTTCTCCATTTAGAGTGATATTGACTGCTTGTGTCATAGATTGTTTTTTCAGATTGAGGTGGAGGCCATCTATTTGAGTTTTCTGTAGGCTTTTTTTTTTTTTTGTCGGAACCAAGGATTGAACTCAGGCCCTTGTACTTGCCAGGCTGAGCCATCTCCCTGGTCCCTCTGTAGGCTTTTGATCACTGATTAGTGTTAGATTTTCTTAAAAGCCATTTCTGCATCTATTGACATAATCAGGGGGATTTTTGCATATATTGAGCCATTCTTGCATCCCTTGGACAAATTCTACCTTGTCATGTTGTATAATCTTGATGATTTGTTGTATTGTTTTTGCTAGTAATTTATTGAGGATTTTTTCACCTATTTTCATGAAAAAGATTAGTATATAATTCTCTTTCTTTTGGTTGAATTTTTCTTCAGTTTTGGTATCAGTATAATATTTGCCTCCAAGAATGATTTTGAGATAATTGTTTCCTTTTCAAGCTCATTGAAGAGTTTGAGGAATATTGGGAATTAAATATTCTCTAAATTTCTTATAGAATTCAGCTATGAATTAATCAGGCCCTAGGCTTTTCTTTGTTATTACATTTTTCATTACATTTTCTTCCTTTGTTTCTTTTTTCTTTCTTTCTTTCTTTGTTTCTTTCTTTCTTTCTTTCTTTCTTTCTTTCTTTCTTTCTTTCTTTCTTTCTTTTTTTTTATTTTCAGAACCAAGGATTGAACTCAGGCTATTGTGCTTGCAAGGCAAGCGTTTATTCTACTGAGCCATCTCCCTGGCACCTCATTACATTTTCGATTTCGTTGGCTGATATTCAATAATTCAGAGATTATATATCTTCTTGATTCAGTTTTGGATATTGTAGCTATCTAGATATATGTCCATTTCTTCTATGTCTTAGATTCTGTGCGAGTAAAGGTATTCAACATAGCTATTGAGCAGCTTCCGAATTTCCACAGGATCTGAAGCAATTTTATCATTTTCATTCCTTATTACTTGGATTTGAATTTATCTTTTCTTTTTTTCATGAGGTTGGCTAGGGGTTTATCAATTTTATATAATCATTCAAATAACCAGCTTTTGGATTCATTAATCCTATGTATTGTTTTCTTTGTCTTATTTGCATAATTTATTCCCTGATCTTTATAATTTCTTCCCCTCCTTGGGTTGTAGACTTGGTTTGCTCTTCTTGTCTAGAATTTTGAAGTGCAGCATTTAGGGTATTTATTTGTTCTCATTTGGTTTTCCTCATATTTGAGTTTACTGTTTAAATTTCTCTCTGGGGCCAGGGAGATAGCTCCGTGGAATAAGTGCTTCCTTGGCAAGTGCAAGGGCCTGAGTTTAATCCCCGGTTCCACAAAAAAATAAAAAATAAAAATAAATAAATATAAATTTCTCTTTGAAAACTACTTTCATTGTATCCTACAATTTCTGTTAATTTGTTTTTTTAGTTCTCATTGTACTGTAGATATTGTTTAAATTCTTGTTTAATTTTATCTGTAACTCATTGGTTGCTGAGGAGGGTGTTAATTTATATATGTTTATGGGATTTTTAGGGTTTCTTTTGTTGTTAATTTCCAGTTTCATTGCACTGTGGTCAGATGATACGCATGGGATAATTTCTGTTTACTTGCATTTACTTAAGAATGATCTATGGACTACTCTGCAGTCTGTTTTACAGAACCTCCCATGTGCAGCTGAAAAGAATGTGTATTCCAATGTTGCTGGGTGGAACACACCTTCTACGTACAATGTGTCCATGTTTTCAAATGTTTGGTTCAGTTCTTCCACTGAGGTTTTTGTGTGTTTGACTTATTTTTTTCAGATAAGTGAGTATTAAGGTCTCCTCTTAAGATTCTGTTTTTGGTTATTAGATTTTTCATGTACATTTATATTAGTCTTACATAGTTGAATACTCCCATATTTGGTGCACACATATTTATGACTGCTATCTTTTCCTCTTGAATTTTTCCCCTATCCAGTATGTAGTGACCTTCTTTGCCTTGCTTGGTCATTCTTGGTTTGAAGTTCGGATTGTCTGCACACAGGATAGCGACCCCTACTTTTTTCTGATCTCCAGGAGCACGAAGTATTTTTTCCACCCTTTGATTTTTATGCTGTGAATTACTTTATGGGTTTGATGTGTTCTTATCTAAAACATGTTGTTTGATTTTGTTTCTTAATCCACTCTGCCAGTCTATATCTTTTTTTGGTGAATTGAATCCACTTACATTGTTGGTTATAAATGGTATGTATTGTTTCATGTTTGTCATATTATTGTCCAGTTGTTGGTTTCCTACTTTTCTCCTGTGTTTAATTGTTTTCCCAGTTTGGTGAGTTCTATATTCTTGGAATTGTGGTCATTTTTATCCTTTTCTAGAATGTTTTTTAGTATTATGTGTAGCATTGGTTTAGTCATCATGAATTTTTTTAGTTGTTCTTTGTCATGGAAGTATTTTACTTCTACACTAAACTTGAAAGAGATATTTGCATACTATATTAGTCTGGTTGGAATTTGTTTTCTTGGAGGACTGAAATACTTTGCTCCATGCTCTTCTTGATTTGATGGTTTGTGATGAGAAATCTGCGATTATTCTCATGGGTTTTCCCTTAAATGTGTTCTGTTTCTTTTCTCTAGTGGCTTTTAGTATATTGTTCTTGTGCTGAATTTCTTGGTAGGTGTGACTAAGAGACTCAGTTTTTTTAAAAAAAAACTAAACTAAAATATATACACAAAGGGAATCATAATAATATTAAGACAAAGATGGCAAACACAGCCTCAACCAAGTAATCAAAATAAACATTATGAGAAAGAAATCATATGCCTAAGCATTCACTGCCTAGTGTTATGAAATGAGAATGATATTTGATTCTGTGGTATTTCTCACCAAATCTACCACACCCATCTCATCACAAACAAGCGTGATTCCTAATCAAACTGGAGTGACCTTTTCTAAAAGTTATCTGACCTCTATTGATCAAAAATTTTAAGGTCAGGAAAACAAAGACAGTTTATAAAATAATGCCATCAATTAGAGGAGACAGGAGCCACAGTGACCAAATTCAATGTGCTGATTGGACTGGATCCTGTAATCCTAAAAGGGCTTTTGCTAGAGAAAAAAATTGCACTGCAAATTATATATATATATATATATATATATATATATATGCGTGTGTGTGTATATGAAACAGGTGAAATTATGTTAAAGAGGGAGAAAAACAATAAAATAAAGAGGGAGAAAAACAATAAAAATGGTACAAAGTTTCAAAACAAGATGATAGGAAATTGGCAATGATTATTACATTGCTTATTGTGATCTTCAAAATTGCTGCCAAGACTATTTGTACAGTGAGACAAGCCTTAGCACCATGAGCCATACAGTACTAGGACTTAGAGAAATATGGCTGGATCTGAGAAATACACTGTCAAGCCTAGCAACTTATGGGGGTGAAATTATTTTTTGATTCTTAGGTAAATGAAATTATGATGAGAAAAATCAGTACAGAATGTAGCTGATATGGGCTGGGGAGATAGCTCAGTGGAATAAGCGCTTCCCTGGCAAGCACAAGGGCCTGAGTTCAATTCCCGGTTCAAAAAAAAAAAAAAAAAAAAGAATGTAGCTGATAAATATAAAACTTTTGCCATATATATATAATTTATATATTTGTTGTTGCTGTTGTTGTTGTTGCTTCCTGTAATGTAGCAAAGTTACCATCTTATAAGGCTATATGTTAATCCCAAGAAACTGAGTGTGGTTTATAATGGAATTATTTACATTATTTTTGAAACTCTTCTCTAGGTTTGAAATTATTCCAAAGAGGAAAGTCAACTAAAACTACTTCATTCATTTATTCATTTTTTTTTTTTTTTTTTAGGTATTTAGGACAGGGTCTACAGGGTCTATAGGTTCTCATTACGTAGATCAGATTCATAGTGATTCTCCTGTTTTCAGTGTCCCAAGTGCTGGGATTACAGGCACACGTGACCATGCCCAGTCTCCATGCCTTCTCAGCATGCCCCAGGGGCACGACCTGCAAAGAACACCTGGAACCAAACCTTGGCCACTGCACTCTGCCTAAGCAGGCACTTTAGACTGCTGAACCATCTGGCCAGCACTAAAAGTACTTTAAAATGCTTTATGAAGGAGTTAGATTATTTTTTTCAGGATAGATGAATTAATTTGGATCAGATTTACCATTTCACTTGAGAGAAAGTCCTGGTAATGCTCCATTTTATTTTATTTTATTTATTTGTTTATTTATTTTGCAGAACCAGGGATTGAACTAAGGCCCTTGCGCTTGCCAGGCAAGCACTTATTCTACTGAGCCATCTCCCCAGCCCCTTGCTCCATGTTAAAGGTTAAAAGAAAGCTATGGGAAAGATGAAAGGAGGTACTAGTAGAAATACTAGCGGAAACACATGAACAGGTCAGAACATAAAATCCCAAATCAGACCCAGTTTCTCATAATGATTTGGCTTTTAACAGTGCTTCACATACATTTCAATTATGAAAGAATTTTTTTAACCAAATGGTAATAAAATGACTCAATATCAATATATATAGATAGATAGATAGATAGATAGATAGATAGATAGATGTGCACATAAATTGTTATAAATACTTACATAAATTAAGTCAAAAACATTGTTTGGGGATATACCTGACCTTTACAAACACATTAACACAGTGTTCATAATAAGATGTTCACATTGTTCACATCAACTTTTTCTATCACACTCAAATCTAAACACCCAAAAATTTCTGCTCAAATAAACAGACAAAGAAATAAAGGTTTATTTTTATGTTAAAGAGAGAGAAAAACAATAAAAATGGTACAAAATTTCAAAACAAGTTGATAGGAAATTAACAATGATTATTGCATTGCTTACGTGATCTTCAAAGTTGCTGATAGGAGTATCTGTACTCTGAGACGTGCCTTAGTAACATGCGCAATACAGTACTGGTACTTAGAAAATGTGGTTGCATTTGAGAAATACACTTTCAAACTGAGAATGTCTTGGGGTGAAATTATGTTTTGATTCTTAGGTAAATGAAAATATGATGATAAAAATAAGTACTATGGATGTAGCTAGTAAATATAGAACTTTTGCCTATTTTGACTGAAGGTTGGGTCTAACAAGTGTTTGCAAGATTTAATTCATTTATTAAAACTCATCAAACTATGCCTTTCATGCCTGAGCATTTGACCTGTGTGAGTTATTTTCTCATTGCTGGAGAAAAATCCCTGACATCCTCCATGTAGAAGAGGGTAAGTTCATCTAGCTCATGGCTTCAGACAGTAGAGTCCATGGGCAGCTGGCCCCGAGGCAGAGATGTCGGGGCACAGGGCCTGAAGCCTACTAAACCCCCAAGCGCCAAGGAGCAAAAAGAAAGCAAGAGCCAGGACAAGAGAGACACCCTTCAAGGGCCTCTGGTTAACCACTTCCTACAAATGGGCCTGCCTCTCAAGCACACAGGCTTTGAGGAACACAAGAGTAGATTAATCCATCCTTAATTATAGCGCTCTGAAATCCAAGCACCTTCTAAAACCTACTTCTGAACTTATGTGGCTTGGTAGGAAAGTTTGAGATCTAAACCAAAACAATGCCACCATGAAAATTATATTATGTACTAATTTGGTATGTGAATCTGACTACAGGAATGCTGGTGTATAAAAATATACAGTGTCTACATATCAAGCAATTAATGTTAGCATTGGTATCATCATTATTTTCTAATACAAAATAAAAAGATTTAAATGTTAGAATAGATAAAGCTTACAAGGAGACTTGGAATTATGAATTTATTTTATTCATTTATTTTATTTATTTATTATGTAATGCAAAAATTCTCCAAAATTCATAGAATTACCTGAAGGAAATATATAATGATAAGTAGGAATAATCATTATAAATGATAAAAATCAGAGTATTATGGTTGCTATTTAAAACATATATTAAAACCATATATAACAAAATACAGATAACCCCCTACTATTATGGACTACTGAAGTATATGGGATTATTTTGCTGAATTCACACACCTACCATGTTTAAATGGCAATAGAATACCCAACTCTGAGAAAACCAAACAAATAAAGAGGATACAAATGAAAGACCATATATAATATAGCTAGGCTAGATATACAGCTACTTTCTCTTAATTCAATGAGAAGAAAGATTTGTACTAATAGTACTTGGACAGGATATCATGTCTGCATCTTGTACTATGAATAACCACTACAAAGACAACAATAAGCAATGTATTAATTATTGACACTGTCCTACTAATTGGTTTTGAAACTGTCTTATTGCTATTCATTTCTCAATAAAATTAATTAAAGAAACAAAAGATAAAAAACAAATAGCTGCTTGTCCCCCATCCCTCCACGCCCACTGATTCCTATTCTGCAG
>NW_004524630.1:8714568-8718841 GCF_000260255.1 Octodon degus | reverse complement strand
TATAGTATATGTATATAGAATCAAGAATAAGACTGATATAACAGTAGTTACCAAACCTAGTCAAACTAGTCAAATCTGTTTTTTTCCCAAAAAAGTGGATATACTTTGAGGACATAATGTTAAATTGAACAAATGAGATATTCAAGGTTAAATATCATATGGTTTCTCTTACAGAGAAGTCCAAAATATAAATAAAGGGCAAAATAAAATATAAATAATAGAAAGTAAGACATATAATTTGATCCATTAAAAGAAGACCAAGATAGGGAGGGGAGGGAACAGAGATAAGGGGAACTAAGAGGTGTTGTGCACGGGCCCCACATCTCTAGAAAGAGTATAATATTTATGTAATGCAACCAGGTACTAATAAAAAAATAGAAACGTAGAAACAAATGGTAGTCAGTTCTGTATGACTTAAACATTGTTTATTTTCTCCATTATATTTCTAGCTTATGCCTGACCGCTCTTCCAACTTCAGCCTTGTTTTGGCAGCTAATCTTGAGGCCATGTTACTCCCAGAGGCCTGGGTACATGAACATTAAAATGGGAATCTTGGATGAGTCATTGTACTAAGCAGCGAAGGTGCATTTCCCATTTTCTGTTCAAATTATGGGAAAACCGTGATATTCAGAGCTGCTTTGATATTTTAAGTTCACACCGCTGGAACCCAATGAAACCTAGAAACATTTGAATTTATACACAGTCTATTAATCTTGCTGGTAGCTTCATTTTTAGTATGGATAAATATACAAGGACAACACTAAAAACAGGCTGTGCTCATGCACTTGGCAGCTTCTTGGTCCTCAGTATTTTCTGTGAGTGAAGTGGTTCTCTGGGAGATGCAGTGATTTTTTTCAGCTTATGTGCCTACTAGAGCTTAAAGACCAATTGTCGCTTTTAGTCACCAGCGTTTATTGTCTGCATTTGTCCATGTTGATGACTATGAATCATACTGGGTTGTTTGCTTAACCAGTCTTGGTCTCCCAATAAACATAGGAGCTTTTTAGTACAAGTACTACATATGCAGGTTTCTGGTCCCCTATACTGCCTTTCCCTATCTTCTGCTCATTTCTACATTGGGCTATTTTATATTTTTGTCATATTTTTCAGAAGGTTTTCATACATTTAATAATCTTTTCATTTAGGGGTGTGTGTGTTCATTATACTTCTTATCTATGGGTTTGCTGCTAAACTTGCTTTTTTTTCTTGTTGTTGCTTTGTTTTGTTATTAGTACTTGCAGTTGAGCACAAGTGCATCACACTGAATTACATCCCCCTAGCTCACTTTTTACTTGTTTTTGTTTGTTTGTTTGTTTGTTTGTTTGTTCAGGTTTGATACATGAAATTGCTAAGTCTTTAAGTTGGCCAAAGAGCTTGATTTTGCAGTTCTCTTGCCTCAGCTTCTCAGAGTGCCCAGCTGTTGCCAAACTCTTTGGATATTCCATTAGCCAGATTTCTCATTTTCCTCCTCCCTTGTGGTTTTATTTTCAGACATATTGGTGGCCACATTTACTAGTGTTATTGGAGTTTTGCCATATAAATCATTATATTTCAGTTCTCCGCTGCTGTCTTAGGATAAGTTAGAGCATTCTTTGACCTTCTAAGAAACTTGCTATTCATCAATCTGATTTTCTGACAAGGTCAGTCAAATCCCCTCAGGATTTACCTGAACCATGTAACATACCTTGTAGATCTTTTGTCAGTGTCAGCCATCTGGATGAGTCACGACGATTGCTTGACCAATTTGCTCTCTATGAAAGTTTTCTCTCCTTGTGACTCTCCTTAGGCACACTCTACATTATCAATCACTTTCCTCTGTGGCATCATAATCTTGATCAGAAGATTTGGGATTTCACTTAGTTATAGGATGTCACAGAAGAGATTCTCTTATATCCTGAGTCCTCACTGACCTTGAAGGGCTATGGCCAAAATATTCGGTATATTTTTATCCCATCTCTCTAATTTTTAGTCTGAAAAAAAAAATCCTGAGGGGATTTGACTGACCTTGTCAGATAGCAAAAGTTACATTTTTACTTATAAAGGCTTGCTTTGACTTAGTCTTATCCATCCAGCAGAAAAGTGTAACCACGAGGTATAAAAAGTAGAGCGACATTAATATGCTGAGCTGTAAAAGGCTCAATTCAACAACTTCAGACAATTGCTAGTTGTGCTGATAACACACTACTATTATGGATTATTGGACTATATTGGGCTATTTTGTTAAATTCAAGTACATACAATCTGGACTGGCATCAAGTGTGAAAAGGTCCTTTAAAGACTTCTTCAAATAGAGCTTCTCTAGCTGCAATGGAACACCCACCTCTGAAAAAACAAAACAAAAAGAGGATATAAATAAAGGACCATTTTGTTTTGGAAAAAAAAATATATATATATATATATATAATAGTTAGGATAGATATACAACTACTTTCTCTTAGTTCAGTGAGAAGAAAGGTTTGAGACAGTATTATTTAAACAAGATATCATGTCTTGCATCTCTGCTCTGAATAGCTACTACAAAGACAACAATATGTGATCTATTAATTATTTTAACTGTCCTACTAACCTGTTTTGAAACTGTTTTATTGCTATTTTATCTTTTTTCTCATTAAAATGAATAAAAATAACAAAATAAACAACAACAAAAAATCTCATCTTCAACTTACAGAAGTTTGTTGTATCCTTTCCTATTCTCTACAATTTCTAAGCTGTCCACATTACCTCAGTGGGATTTTGGTTGACCAAAAAAAGAAGCAATGTGATTAAATCTTGTACCACCTTTAACCTGTGGCAATTTGCATCCCTTGACGTGTTAGTAAAAAAAAGGAGTAAGATTAATGTAATTGTTTTCTTCCAGGAAACAAAACGTCTGTTTGTGCAGAGTTGAGGATTTCAGCCAGTCATGCCCTATTGATCCTTTTGCTCAGTAGCTGACATTTGCGCTTTTAAAGCCCAATCTCAAAACTGTGCCCTTCCGCATGCCCACCATCCTCTCCTTGGCTTTGCCAATCCCATGGTATGGAAGAGGAAAATGTTAAGAAATTTTAATTATCCTCACTTAGTGTACTGCTGGCCAGATAGAGCAAGAAATTAAACCTTGTTCTTCAAGAATCCGCTTGCAGTTTCCTCTCCTGTTAAAAAATATGCCAACCATCTAAAAGAAGCACTTTCTCAATGGACTTTAAATGAAAAATCATCTGGGAGCAATTTTAATTCCGAACAGGAAAAAAGTAGAAAACTGCATGTTTGACATTTATGAAGCACAACATATTGAACAATGTGTTTGCTGGTTTTTCTAATAAAAGGAAGACATACTCTTGGGCATTGCACTTAATTTTCAATGCAGTTTGCTCCAGGTCTTTTGAGAAAAATTTATTAATCTTTAGGGTTGAAAAGTGACAGTACTCACTAGAGCTTTATGGGACTAAATTCAATTGCTGATGCATAAACTCAGTTTCAGCAAATTGACTTTCAATAATACCTGATCTTTTGTGTGAAATAAATGATATAAACAAGATCTATTCTAGTGGGAACTGCTAAACTCCTATTGACTCCTAAAATGAATTTCAAAGGAAGAATCATATTGGTCTGAAACAATTACCTCTTTCCTTGAAGACAATCTCCATTTCCTTAAAGGATCAAGGGGATTACTCAAGCTTAACCTTCTTCACTTAAGGTTCTGATCTGTTTTATTTTCCTTTTTATTTAACCTTATATTACAAACAAAGGTGCTACATATTTTTTTCCATTTCCCAGGGAATTAAATGTAAGTAAAATTATTTTTTTCCTGAAACATAGACTACATGGCTTGTGATTTCTCTGAGTGATGAAACACGCATAAAAATCTTCCTGTGAGGTCATGTGAGTAGCTCATGTTTTGTAGGCCATGCAGGTTCTCACCACCCCTGTACATGTGTTTACTTATGTGAGAGATGCTAGGCTCATGTGTAAGTAGCAAGCTGACTCCAGTACTTTCTTATAAGTGCAGACTTGGGGGTGGAACATGGGTGAGCAGTTTCTGGAGGACTTTTAGAGAACAGGAAGCTGTAAGCCTGACAGAAGAACAGGAGGCAGAAGGATGCAGGAAAATAAAGCATAGAAAGACTGGGGCTGTGGAAGACCAATGTTTCATTTTGGGGAAGAAGTCATTAAGTAGTACTTTAAGTGATATTGACGATGCTCAGAAAACCATAGAAATCTTCATGATGACCCAAAATTGAAAAATCACTTGACCACATGGCCTTTATGTTTTCAAAAGTTTACGTGCCTGTAA
>NW_004524630.1:8697168-8713908 GCF_000260255.1 Octodon degus | reverse complement strand
CTTGCCAGGCAGGCACTTATTCTACTGAGCTATCTCCCCAGCCTGAAAACTGATTTTAAAGATCCAGGGCAAAAGATATTTAAAGAGAAAAGTTAGGCATCACAGACCACATCGAGAGAATTTCAAAAACACATTTCATTCCCTGTTGTGAACTGGTAAAGGATTGAATCTTATCCAGGCACTCAGAATTTGCCTCCCCCTGGCCTGGATGGACTTTGCCAGAATAAAGGGAAGAGGGATGAATCTTAGGGAAAGTGAGAGGGGGAGAGGGAAGGAAAGAGAGATGGAGAAGGGAGGAAGAGGAACAGGTGGGAGAAAACTGCAATGTGGTTGAACTGAGTTTCTAGCAGAGACAAAGGAGGAGCAGATGAGGGCTTGATGGCCACCTACTGGGGAGGACAGAGCAGGTGTTAATGAAAGGGAATTAGATCAAAGACTTGCTCAACCTGATTCCTGTCGGAACAGCTCAGTGAAAATCCTGGTTTGAAGAAAGCCAGTGGGGCAGCGCTGGGGGGAACTAGCCTAAACAGCTTGCCTTGTGGGTCACTGGATTAAGAACCACGCCCCAAGGGGTGTGTGAGGGCTTTGCACTCATCCCCTGCTCCTTGTGGGCTGGAACATTTCCCTCCCGTGCTCCATCTGTCTTCTCCAGGAATCTCTGGGGGTAGGGAGTTGACATTTCATGCCACACGTGTCTTCAGTCAGTCTTCTGTGATAGAAACCATTTTGAATCATGCTCTTGTATTTACACAGGAATCCCATGTTTTCCTCAGCCTGTCCTCCACTCTTTTCCCAAAGGAATAAATTCCCTTACTGGCCAGGCTTAGTGCTTGCTCCTCCTTAGAGCTTGGACACTGAAACATTCCCTCCTATTCTGCTGCAGAGCACAACCGAGATTACTTGGCAACGCTCAAGATGACCCTCTCTGGTGGTTCAGGTTAAAGAGAAAGGGATCATGCCAGTGTAAACTGGCTGATTTTGGACCCATCATGTTGGTGCCTTCTTGCCCAGCTGCAACAATCTGATTCTAGATGCAGCTGCTTAGAGTCCTCTTTGCCCAGGTCATGTTTCCTCTTCAAAAGAGAGACAGGCATGTGCCCGCACTACCCACTAATGACCTTCCTCAGTTATGCATGCCTTGCAGGTCATGCCCAATGGAAGAAAATGTCTCTCAATTCAGCCAGTTATTCCACCTTTCTTCTGTGAAACAGGCTCACTATATATGTTTTTTTTTTTCAAAAGCAAATAAAATTTATTTATTTTTCCCATAATTTTATTGATAAACAAATAGCAATGAGACAGTTTCAAATCAAATTGGTAGGACAGTTTCAATAATTAACACATTGCATACATTCTTTCTAGTGGTTATTTATATATGCTATAACCCACAAATTTTCAGTTTTAAACTTTCAGAAAAACATACCTAACCTCAAAATATAGTATATTGCATACAGGACAAACTCTCTGGCTCTATCATTATTACTTCTCAGTATTTCAGAGTACATTATTTTTCTCTGAAATGGGCATCATTAGTTAAAGGTGCAAGTCTCTCATAATGAAATTAGGTATTAAAATATTTAGAGATTAATTTCATAAAAATTAACTTAGTTTTATAATAACAAATAACTACAATTATTGTTTAAACATAAAACATGAAAAATGATAGCTGGGCATCATGGTTCATGCCTGTAATCCTGACACTTGGGAGGCTGAGGCAGGGGCATTGCTGTAGCCCATGATACACAGTGAAGTTAGAGCTAGAAAGAAATACAAAGCGAAACCCTGTCTCAAAATCTAACCAACAAAAAAGCAAAATGATAAATTTAGGAATTAAAGAATACCATTTTTAAATACTAATTTTATTGAGAAAGAAATACCATTGAGACAGTTTCAAAACAGGTTAGTAGGATAATTACAATAATTAACACATTGCATATTGTCATCTTCTTAGTAGTCATTCATAGTACAAGATGCAGATATGATATCTTGTCTAAACACTATTAGTACATATCTTTCTTCTCACTGAACTAAGAGAAACTAGCTGCACATCTATCCTAATTATTTTGTATATACAGATAAGTATGTATATATGTATATTTTTCACTACAAAATGGTCCTTCATTTTATCTTTTTTTTTTTTTTTTTTTTTTTACTTTTGTCAGAATTGGGTATTCCATTGCCATTTAAATATTATAGGTACATGAATTCAGCAAAGTAGTCTAATATAGTCCAATAGTCCATAATAGTAGTGGGCTATTCACAGGACTGGCAATGTCAGAAGTTGTTGACTTGAGTCCCTTACAGCTCAGCATATTAATATGGCTTTACTTTTTATACCTCATTCTTATACTTTTCTGCGAGATGGTTAAGACCAAGATAAAACAAGATTTCTATAACAAAAAAAAGGACTTTTATATCTGCTAAGATCAGTCAAATCCCCTTAGGATTTACCCTGAAACCCTGTGCTGCAGTTTGTAGATCCTTTGTGAGTGCCAGCCATGTGGATGAGTCACAGCCATTGCTTGGCCAATGTGCTCTCTGTGAAAGTCTGAGAGAACGTTTTCTCTCTATGTGACTCTCCTTAGGCACACTCTACATCATCGATCAATTTCCCCTGTGGCTCCATAATCTCCTTGGTCAGAAAATCTGGGACACCACTGATTTACAGGATGTCACAGCACAGGTTCTGTTATGTCCTGAGTCCTCACTGACCTTGAAGGGCCAGGGTCAAGATGTTGGCTGTCCCTATAGCCCTTCTTTTTCTGTAACTTTTTGGTCTGCAAACTTAGGTTGTTAACCGTCCAGGAGAGACGCATAATAATATTATTACTCTAAAGAACACCATTTATATTGGGTTTTACCTGTAAAGATAATCTCTGTATACTTATAACTACACCCTTCAGTGTGACAAATTATTATTTTAATTTCATTTGTTGTATTTTATATTATTTTCTCTTTTGCTGGTTTCCTTTGCATTTGATTTGATTTCTTATTTATTGATTTCCTTTCCTTATCCATGCTTATCTTGCTATTTTTTCACCATGGGTTTCATTTATTTTTAAAAATATTTCAGTATATGTTTGTAGTACCTGATGCTTACATCTGTCTTAGAGTAGATACATATATTTAACACATCTTGATTCTTTTGTGACCCTGTCATCCTCTCCTGCTTCCCTCCCTCCATTCCTCTGTATCTACATCCTCTTTTCTTGTTTTATTCCTTTTTTACAGTTTACTTTTTAAGTTTATGTTTGAAGAACATAATGATTACATTGATGTGTGCAGTTGGCACATGTGCATGGTGCATCTCTATTATTTTAAAGTCCCTTTCCCTTTGACAAAACATTATTGTCCCTATTTCCTTGTATCCATTTTCTTTATGATTTGGATTCATCATTTAATAGAAACCATAAGATATTTAAGCTTGTGTGTCTGATTTACCATTATTTTCAAGGCTCACTCATTTTTGACAAATGACTCAAATTTATTCTCTTTGTAGCAGAAAATCATTCCATTTTGTGCTGACATCACATTTTCTTTACCTACTCATTTGTTGATGGGACTGTAGCTTGCCTCCAAGACGTAGCTATCATGAATTGTGCTTCCATAAACATCAGCTTGGTCGCACCACCATGATATTCTGTCTTCCACTGTTTCCAGAAGATACCTACAAAGAGTATAACTGGGTTAGATACAATGTCTATTTTTAATTTTTTTCAGGAATCTCCAGAGAAATTTCCACAATGCCTGACTAGTTTACTCTTTCACCATCTATGTAGGTAGGGCTTCATTTCTCACTGCAGCCTTACCAGTGTTTGTTATTTGGTTTTTAATAATTGCCTCCCCCCCACTTTTCTTTGAGTAGAACAAAATCTCAGTGTTCATTTGTACTTCTCGAACAGCCAGTGATGCTGAACATTTTCATGCCTTCATTATTGGCAATTTGTATTTCTTCTGAGAATTATTTATTCATCTAAGTTGGTCATTTTTCGATTGAGTCTTTTATTTTAGAGTGTCTAATTTTTTGTGCTTCTTATGTATTCTAGATATTACTCCTCCTTCAGAGGTGTAACTGGTGATTTTTTTTCTCATTTTGTAAGTTGTTTCTTCACCCTTTGTTGTTTCATTTACTGTGAAGAAGTTTTTATTCTGATATAACTCTATTAGTTAATTTTTCCTGTTATTTCTTGTACAACTGGAGTTCTGTCACTAGTGTTCTCAGAGACCTTCAAAGAAAGGTACAAATATTTTTGTGAGATTATATATATATATATATATATATATATGTGTGTGTGTGTGTTTATATATATGTATATATATAAAATGTGTCACCATTCATTTGCTGATTATAATAAAAATATGATTTTAAGTAAAAATAACACAGAGCTCATTTGTAACTATTCCTCATATAGTTAAAGAGAATAAAACATCATTCTACTGCTTATCGTATGCTTTGCCATGGCTGATAGGACAAGAAGCGCTGCTGCAAATAGTTTTCCACATTAACATACTGTGTTTCCATCCAAAATTCTGAAAGGAATTGTTCTTCAGAGAAAGCACAGAGTTCTGTTGACAGGGATGGACAGAAGGTGACAAAGCAAACCCCATTTACTGATGCTTGTGACGTAGAACCATGACTCTAAGGTGTTCTTACTGAAACCACACTTTAGTTCTTCAAGATCCAAAGATATTTGAAAATACGTCATAAATTAAACCACAAAGGGTTTGCCTTAGGTGTGCTTTAAATCAGGAGAAGACACTAATTATTTTGGGTGCTTTAGCATATCCCGTGTTCTAATATAAATTCCATTTGAGCATTTATTCATTTTCCATTTTGTTCTACTCTATATTGGAAGAATGTAGATCACTCCTAGTTTCCTAGTAGGTACTCGGGTATGGTGCATGTGTAAGTGAAGACAGCCCTTGAAAGTACACAACTTATATTAATAGCTTGGAATGTTTTCTAAAAAGTAAACATCATTATTCATAATGCTAAGTACATTGTACTTTGCTCTTTGCATTAGCTGGATATCCCTATAGTGTCTGTGACTGAAGTTTATTCTTCTGAATATTATCCTAAATGGCCAAAGAATGAGTCATCTCTTATATCCAGGTTTACAGTTACTAGATCTCATGTGTGTCATGAAATAGGATAATAGTGACTTTAAGGTACCCCTAGAAACTAAGCTTTTATTTCTTCTACAACAAACAATCTTTGTTTCACTGTTTAAAACCTCCTGAATTTTGTAACAGTGCATAAAATATTTGGAAAAGAGCAGCAGTCCAGTGTGTTTCATTGAGCTTTGCAGGTAACAGTTTTGTTTACTAAAAGGAGTGAAATTGGCTTAATGCAGCTTGATTTAATTAAGTGAAGCCAATTTAACTAATAGATTAGTCTCTGTCCAGAGCCAGGGACTCTTATGCACCTTGTGCCGGCAAATTCTCTGCTTAGAAAGAAGTTTCTGCACCGTAGTGACCTCAGACAGAGAAGCAGGGCTGCAGTGAATTGATATATGGATGAACAGGAAACGTGTTTTAGATAATGATTTATTCAAACAAGGGCCAAGAAAAGCATGTTCGTCAGAACTCACGCAAAGGTCATTTCTGCCCTCCACGCTGATGTTGACTATTGAGTTTTAACCTTGTGATCATTGGCAGATAGAGATTTTTATCTGGAAGGAGTACAGCCGTCTTACAATTGCTTAACTTAACAATGTAAAGCAATAAACACAACGACAGTTTTCAGCCCATTCAGGGACACTCAGCCACTTCGCTTTTCCCATTATCTGCTTGGAAATCGATTCCACGGTCCTTGCCCTTTTCAGTTACTCCTGTTTTCTTCACTCTTTTCAGTCACAACCATAACTTTTCATTTGTAGCAGGAATTCAGATTTGAAAATTTTTAGCATTTTCTAAAATTGCTAATATGTATGGCTATATACGTATCTGTCCTATAACCAGCCCATTGTTATTGAAAGTTAAACTGTTAAAGTTATGAATTATTACAAAGAAAAATATCTATCAGGGGAATTCACTAAGACAAAGTTTGAATCTAAACTTTTCTGTATGCCATGCAGAAAAGCTTTATATACATATATAAAGCTTTTTTCTTTTTTTTTTTTTTTTTTTTTCAGAACTGGGTATTGAACTCAGACCCTTATGCTTGTCAGGCAAGCGCTTATTCCACTGAGCCATCTCCCTGGCCCCTACATATATAAAGTTTTTATATTATATTCTTTCAAATCACACTGAACTCCCTGGACTGGACTCATACCTAACAATCCTTATGCTTCAGTAGGATAGCTTTTGAATTTAAAAGATTGTAGAAAACAATTAACAATCTTCATATTAATTACAACTATACCTATTACTTTGAAATTTTCTTTAGGAAAATATCTTTGATTTAATAATCAAACAATCTGAATTTTAAGTTATGATTTGGTACTATACTTAGTGAAAGAAGTATACTTAGTAAACATGGTTTTTATTTTCTAAATTACGTCATAAAACAGGCAAGTTGAAGTAGTATTAAAATTGTTTCCTTGAATGTTTATCATTTCCCAATTTCTTCAAAATTCAATAAAACTTTAGGAAGGGATAGATTTGTGAAAAAAGCATAGTCTCTATTAATTTAAACAATAATTACTTCATGCAAAATCACTTTTCTATTATTAACATAAAAGCAGACAACTAGAAGTGAGACAACTTATATTTATGATTAAGATCAGACTGTTCCAACAAGGATACTGTAATTTTAAAGGATGATATAGTTTTTAATCCAACAGTAAAAGCCTAAAAATATGTACTTCCAATGTGAAGAAATGCACTCACAGTATAAAACACTTTTTTTGACTTGTGATTTCCATAGTTGAATATAATAATTGCCTGAGTAAAAAGTTAAGCAACACAATCCTGTGTGTATACACAAGTGTGTACATATATATTTGATGCGAAGCATTCTCATGCAGAAGTGTTTGTAACTCTACTACCTAATGTAAAATCTTCAACGTGGAGTAATTAGCTGAGATAAACAATGGAAGAAGAGAAAAGCGATATTTTCCCTCTTAGTTTTCTAGGTTTCAGACCTTATTGACCGACCTGTGGAGGTAGCAGGCTATGCGGGAAGGTGTGACAGAGGAGGCCTACTCACTCGTGGGGAGATGCAGAAAGAAAGATGCGAGTGTCCTCTAGCCCCTTCCAAATCCCGCCACCAATGGACACAACTCTCAAAAGTCTTTTTTTTTTTTTTTTTTTTTTTTTTAAGAAAATACCTCTGAACAGTTGAACAGTGCCACTCTAAAGAAGATATTAACAGGTGGATAATTTGGTTAATATTAGCACTCTAACTCTATCATACTCCACTGTACTTTTTCCTAGTAGAAAAAAACTAAATGAGAGTCGGTTTCATCATATATTGCAGTATTTAAAAATTTAAGTATGAGGGCGCCTGCTGGTCAGCTCAGTTGTTTAAGTGCCTGCTCATGCAAGTGCAGTCAGGCGCAAGATACCATGGTTCAATCCCCAGCCCCCACCCAAAGAAAATCCTTATAAAAATTTAAGTATGAGGAAATTATAGATTTGGGGAAATTGAAAGAAATATGTAGGAAAAATCCTGTTTTATTCTTCACCCAGCTTTACCAAAGTCACATATTATATATTGCTTTAGAAATGACTATACCATCCAAGAAATAGAGATGGACACACTTCACAGAATGTACTAAATTTCATATGCACTCCTTTATTCTTGTGCATGTGTCATTTATCAAATGTATATCTTTCTGTACTTTCCATCAACCACAACAAAATTACCCACTCTGCTGCTACCAGAGACTCTGTCTTTCTACCATCATGACCATGCTCAAACCACTATCACATCCCTCACCTCTTGCAACCTCTAATCTGCTCTCTATTCATGAGACTGTATTATTTCATGAATATTGCATAAATAAAATTACACTTTATGCTTTAACACTGAGTTTTCATTTAGCAGCTTCTTTCGATCTTTGTGTAAGTTGCTATTTGTATCAATAATCTGTTCCTCTTTATCCCACAAAATGGTAAAAAAATATAGCTAACTTTCTCTCAGAAAAAGGACTTCTATCTAAAATGTACAAAGCATTGAAAAACATCAGGCCCCCCCAAATGAAAAGACCTAATCCGAAATGGGTATCTGAAACGAATATACATTACTTAGAGGAAGAAATACATATGGCAAACAAATTTACGAAAAATGTCCAACAACATTGTTCATCTGAAAAATGCAAATTAAGACAACACTAAGATACCATCTTATCCCAGAAAGAAGGGCCGTCATCAAGAAATCAAGTGAGCCAGACATGGTGACGCACGCCTGCTATGCCAGCACTCCAGAGGCTGAGGCACGAGGGTCATTGCAAGTTTGAGACCAACGTGGACTACAAAGTAAGCTCAAGGTCAGCCTGAACTACATAGTGAGAACCTGTCTCCAATAAATAGACAGACAGACAGACAGACAGACAGACAGACAGACAGACAGACAAACAGACCAATAGGAAATATGCTGGAGGAGCTGTGGGGGAAAGTGAGCATTTCTCCTCTATTGGTGAGAGTGCAGGCTGGTACGCCCACTGTGTAAATCAAGGTAGAGAGTCCATAAAAACTAAGATTAGAGATTCCACTCGGCCTAGCTATTCAGAATAATACCACAGTGATATATGAAGACCAATGTTTATGCAGCACAATTTGTAGTAGTTTAACCTTGGAAAAAATCCCCATGTCATCAACTGAGGAATGGATAAAAAGATATGGTATGTTTATCCATTAGAGTACTACTCAGCTACAAATGGGGATAAACTGAAGGCTTTTCCAGGTAAGTGGATGCAGATAGTGACAATACTCGTAAGTGAAGTAAACGCACATGTGTGAGCATTCTATCGACTCCTTAGGATAAGAAACTCAAAAAGTACGTAAGAAATAAAATGTACAATAGCTATTGTGACAGGGAAAGAAAATGTTCACAAAGGAAAGAACAGTGGGGATGGATGAAAGAAGAAAAGAAGGGAAAAGAAAAAAATACATATAGTAAGAAAGTTATACTATTGGATTCCTTTAGTTCATTTAGAAGATGCTTTGTGCTTATATTCTGTGACCAGTTATGCATGACTCTGTCTTGTAATTTGAGCAACTACTTTGAAGATAGCAATACACAGTATAGTAACCATGTTTGATCTCATATTATCTTTTAAAATTCTGTATAATTGCTTTTCTTCCTTTAAAACAGAAAGAAATAGTCTGTTCCTTTGTAACACTGGGTACTATTCCATAGTACATAATGATGTGCCTAATCATTCACTCTTTGAAAGAAATTTTGGTTGTCTTTTGGGTTGTTAAAAATAAATCTACTATTGATGCATACATTTCTAAATAAACATGTTTTCATTTCTGTGGCATAAATATCGAAGAATGCCACTGCTATATCATACTGAATGTCTATTTTTAGTTATATATATATATATATATATATATATATATATACACATAATGGTTATTATAGGGTCTCATCGCGCAGCTCAGACTCATAGTGATCTTCCTGTTTTCAGCCTCCTCAGCACTGGGATTATAGGCATGCACCATCATAGCCAGTCTTGATGACTGGCTCAGCACCCATTTTTAGTTTTAAAAGAAGCAACAAAACAAATTTCCAAAGTAGTTGTAACATTTTGCATTTTGGTAATACATAAGCACATTTTCTGTAAATTTTTATCTATATTTATTTTTCTTTCTTTTCCAGTCATTTGAATAGATGGGCAGTGGTATCTCATTGCGATTTGAATTTGCATGTTTCATTACTATAATAGCTAATGATATTGCTGATCTTCCCATAAGCTTATTTACCATCTGTCTGTCCTCTTCAATAAAATGTGTTCATGACTTATGACCAACCACTTTCCAATTAAATTATTAAATATTTTTAAGGTTGTGTTTTGAGAAATCTTTATATATTTTAGTTATAGATTCACTTTAAATACATGATTTCCAAATGTACTTCCATGATATAAAATGTGTTCTTTCATCCAGTATCCAGCCTTGATACAAGGAAATTGAAACAGAATTCAGGCAGCACCCCGTGGTGTTGATCTTGAAGTCTTAGATGCTCACATTGCGTCTTCCCATCTTTCTTAGTTATGTTATTATACATTTTTGAGTTATTTCCAGCACATTTAAGAATATGCCTTCATTGTCTTGTTGAAAAATACAATCTCATCCTTTTGCTTTTCATAAAGTATGTATGTCCAAATAATACCATGTTTGATATTATGCTTTTATACTTACATGATGATATTGTGAAACACACCTTTGTTAGGAACTGAATCTTTGACATTTAATTTTGAAGGCCTAAGCAGGCTGCCTTTGTGCAACTCTATTTACGTATGAATCACAGGACATCTCTTACACACTCATTTCACATCTTGAGGAATTGCCTAAGAGTTTTCCAAAATGATGCATTGTTCTAGAGAATAAAGAATGAATTTCTGGGCCTATGGCAAAGGGTATTAATCGTGAATTTTGAGTTTTGTAATTTATTTTGTCTTAACCCTGATAGAATTATAGAATTATAAGAAAAATGATTCAGCACTTTGTAACTTGATACTTGTCTACAACTGATGTTCTATGATACATGAGTATATATATATATATACAGTCATGGTCAGAAATTTGTATATATTATATATATATATATTTACAAGTTAACATATTATTTACAAATTAATATACAAATTTATTGTCATAGTAAATGACTTAATTATGAGATTGATTCATTCGTCTTTTAATTCCATAACTGCACACATGGGTAATTTAGCTCTACATTTGCGCTGTTCAGTGATGCAGACTACCAAAGCCTTCTCAAGGTATGAGGACTTACGATGGCCTGAGTCTGTGTCTCGGCTGAGAAATGCTAGTTTTATTTGATGCTTCAATAGTGGGCTCATCTTAACTGGACTCTCAGATTCCAGGGCCACAGACGCATCATCGGATGAGCTTTCTTCACCTCGCAGAGTACAGCAGGCTGTTTCGCTGACTCCTAGAAGGTTCTGAGCGACTCTGAGACCAAGGAAGTCTTCTGCAGCCCCAGATATGGGGCTGGTCCTCACTATCGCTGCGCTGACCAGGGCAGGAGTCGGTCACACGCAGTTAGTGCTCCTGAGACAAACGTAAAATCCAACATGCAGAACCTGGACTCAGGGAAAGTGCAACGTCCATGTCTCCCCCTGCATCTCTCTGGTGGTCATGGGGGCCATGCAGTCTCCTTATCTGTACATGATCCTGAGCTGATGCTAGAAAACAGGTTCCTTGCTATCCACCAAGACTCTAGTCAGACGCATTCGGAAGAGTAAGAAAGTCAATCAAATATCATTAGGCAATGTGTCTTTCTACAAATATCATGCAATAATTACTTTTATACCCTTTAAAGAGCTCCTTAAATCCATGAGTAGAATTGCAGTGCTCACCATAGAGAATGAAATGACTTTTAGTACAAAGGCTCCTCCTTCCTTACGAATCTTTCTTTTTCAGATGGCAAACTTTTTTCTACATTGAAGATACGAAGCTTAGCTATGCCTAGATAGAAAATTAGAAGACTTTTGTTCACTGTCTTATAAGTATTGCTTATATTCAGTACATTTAAGATAACAGTTGTGCTTTAAGTCAAACACAAAGATTGACTTCTGCCTCTCAGCAAACCGGAATTGAGATCCTTCTAGCATTTTCTCTCATTGAAGTACAATTTAAGATTCTAGACAACAGACATGAAAATACATAAGTACCTTGAAAGGTGTTGGTGGGCTGGCCCCCTGGGAGGTCAGAACCTTAGGAAGGCTGTGATGATCCAAAAGCTGGGATTTTTTATCTGTCTTTATAGGATAAAAGTTTGCCATTTGTTCTTTGTTCTATTCTTATTAAGTAATAAAATAATTGATTTACATTTGTTCTTTATTCTATTACCTATAGTGAACTTTTCTTTATCTGTTCATTTTCTTTTGTTTTGTTTTTCTCTGTTTTTGTATTTAGGGCAGGATCTACAGGGTCTACAGGATCTCATTGTGTAGATCAGACTCATAATGATTCTTCTCTCTACAGTCTCCCAAGCGCTAGGATTACAGGAGTGCACCACCACACCCAGTGTCAATTACCTTTTTAGCGTGCCCCAGCATGGGGATTGAACTCCTGGCCCCTGCATGTGCCTAGGCAGATGCTTTAATCCGCTGAGCTATTTGGCCAGCCTGATTTGTAGTTTTTACTGGGTATCTTAGTTTCTTTCAGTGCTACACTAAAGCTTTTGCGGAACTCCCATCAATTGCTTTAACTTGAAAATAAATTAGGTGATTTTGGAACTCTGGCTAGTAAGTGCTGGCGGGATAGCTCAGCAGACTAAAGCACCTGTTTAGGCAAGTGCACAGGGGCCATGGCTTGATCCCCAGCACCATACGCTGTGCCAGCCCTGCCTCCTGGGTGGGCTGAGCCAGCCACAAAAATAAATAAATATAAATATAAATAAACCAGTGCTCCGAAAGAGACACAAGCTTTGACAGCTCGTTAGCAAGATTTATTTACAGTTTTTAGCGTTTGTACTCGGCACTGTATGCATCCAGGGCCGTAAGACTGGTCACTTTGGCAGTCATGACCTCCTATCAATTCATTCCATTTTCCTCTGTACTAAAAGCAATACAGAGAGACCCCCTCAGTGGGGACTACATGTCACCACGGGAGTATTCCTACTATTGCACCCCAGCATTGGCCAAATGGAACAGACACACGGATACATTAGGGTTTTTGGTTTTTGTTTTTTGGGGTTTTTTGAAAAAAATCTTAGGGGTTTGGTATGTATTTACTGTTTCTGAAATAAACTGCATAAGCCCAAATAGAATACATTAATATAAAAAATAATGAAGGAATTGTAGTAGGTTAAAATATTATATCATGTAACTGTAACTAAGGAAAAACCCTAGGCAAAATCTTCCATCTGAAAATACAACAATGATAACTGTGGTACAGCCAATACACTAAAGTTTTTTTGACCCAAGAAGCAATCCTGAATTCTTCATTTATAAACTCAAATACATTGTGAGTCCATGATTTTGAGACAGTGATTCGAGGCTGCACATGGGTATTTGCTAAGAGGCAGAGGTGCAGGGCTAAAGCCCAGGATGTTTCTCTCGTACCGATTAAAAACGGCTTCGTCACTGCGGCGCTCTCGGCGGCCTGACCGGTGTCCACTTGCTCTCGGTTTCCTCGCGCACCAGCAAGCGCAGCTGGTTTCTCCTGCACAGCCTCACCAGGCGCATGCTCATGCGAGACAGAATTGGTTTTCCAACCTTATTTGAGCTGAATGCAGTTCTTTGTGCTCCTAGAACTGAGGTCCTGCTTTCTTATCTGCTGGTCCAGGGACGCTCTGCGCTGTCGCTACCAGCTTTGAGAAGATTTAGGCGTGTGAGCCTGTCCCACGCACCTGCGCGCTGCTTCCCGCTGAATAGCACAAGTGGTTCCGGGCTGATTCCCGACTTCTTGTAAATACTCCCACCTGAGCAAATCCCACGCTCCTCTTCAAGTTGGTTATCTCAAAATTAAATTAAATTATTTGGGATATCACGTCTAAATATTCCCTTCAGCTTTGCCATTTTATGACTCTCATCTCTATAGTATAAGCCCTGTTCATAGTCCAGACTTAGATCTGATAATGTGAATAACTAATTTGAAAACAATATTCAATGTAATAATCATTGTTGAATTCATATCATCTTGAATAGTGAAAATCTGTATTGTTTCTAATGCTTTTATTATAATTTTTATAGACTTCTAAAAATAAAAATACATTTTAAAAGATTATACAAGAATGGAAATTATTTAATTTTAAAGATAATTTTAAAAACAATAAAAATGATGCAGAGTGGGAATTTTTAAGACCATCTCAGAATTATTCTTACTACACCTTAGAAATTTTCGTTCTACTGAAAGATTCCCAACTTTATTACGGTTCAGCTTTTTCTGGGGAGCTTTTATAAAATATAAATGCATAGGTCTCTGCATGAATCCAAATCACGTTCATAATCTGAATGCATTTCCTGAATCTAATGCATATTTTCTATAAGCTACACAAGCAACTCCTGCACAGCCAGCCCTACTAATCTAGAAATACTGCTAATCACTATTCTAATAAATATAGATACTGTACCTAGCCATCTTTTTATTAAAGTATTAGATTCTTTTGAACACTGCAATTAAATTCATGAATGGTATGATTAAAAATTAAGTGGCAAGTGCAGAAACGTTGCCTGAGCCTCAGGGGCGAGCATGCTGTTGCTTAGGCACAAACTGTGCGACTTTGGGGGTTCACTGGCGCTCCTACCACACAGCCCACTCTCATAAAAAGTCATTGCTTCTTGGCATTAAATCAATAGGTGATTACTTACAGCAAGTGCTTTTAAATATTATCACTAGCTTGAACTTGGGATCATTCTAAAGTCCCTGGTACTGACAGTTTAGTTTCAAATGCTAAGTATTAGAAATGAACTTTCAGGCAGATTGCCAAGTATTCTGTTGCTTTCCCTTTAAGCCAAGAAAGTGTGCTCCTTGGAACTTAATCTTATGGAACTGGCCAATTGGAAAATAGTGTCTTATTTCTGCCTTGACACATGAGATCCTGAGCTACTCATAGCAATTGACAAGAAAGTGTGGTAAATTCAGATGCACATGTGCATTGCATGCAGGCCTGCCACACGGGGAAAGGGAACACATTTCACAGCTGCATTTCATTGTTCCTGTTTTCAGTGTTTATGTGTTCTTTTCTTTTTCTTTTTTCCAGTTTTCCTTTAGACTGCTTTCCAGAATGTTAAGATTGCCAGAGAAGTGACTGCAACAAAGGAAAATACTGCTCCACCTCAATTCAGGTAAGAACGATGCTTCATGATAAAGTTCTGTGAGTTCATTAATGAAAAATAGTCATGTCTTTACATTTCTTTAAGACGCTTATTTTCTTTTATATTAGGCTATTTGAATCCTCTTTCTTTTGGAAATATAGCAGGTTTTTTTGTTTGTTTGTTTCTTTCTTTCTTTCTTTGAATTTTCTGGCATGGGAAATACAACACTAGCAATATATGCCGATGCTTGGTCATAGTTAGATTGATATTCAGTAGGTTTTTTTCACGACATCCATTTAAACTATGTTGAATGATTGATTTTTTTCTTCAACAAGTAACACTTAAAAGAATGAGAAACAGCAAATCAGTTTCTTGAAAGTCTGCTTTTTACCGTGCAAGATCAAAGTCTCCTCATGCAGAGGAGAACACAGTAGCCGGGTGCAGGGAGCCACTCAGCCCTGGGGAAGTGGGGATAAGCGGGAGTCCTCAAGAGGCCAAGCAAAAGTGTTTCCCACACTGGGGAACGGGCACTGGCTTCTGAACAAGGGGGAACTTAGTGGGAAGTTAATATAATGAACCAAATAAACCTCCAGTGATGGTATGTGGTCAGCGGAGCGAAAGCAGGCACGCCATCGCATCATCCCGGCCTTGTTTCAGAGAGAGTGCCACTTTAGGGAGAAAAATCACACAGTGTCAAGAAGGGCGCAGCTGGAGCTGAAATTACTAATTTATTTTCCTAATATTGCTCACTGTATTTTTGAGTTCTTATGTCCTGAAACTATAAAGATTTGCAATGTGAATTTGGTGAAAGTCAAATAACTCATAATCGTATACCTAATGTTGAAGGAATGCAAATACTGTGAATTGTGCATACACATTGATGTAGGAAGTATCCTTCAATATAACATAAAAATGATAAAATCCTTGAGTATGTTCTGCAGTTTTACAAAAATCATGGAATTTTAGGATTAGACGCACTCACATAGATTAGAGCTCCAGCTAGGTTTCGAGGACCATCACCACGCCGGAAGGGATTACAAGTATGCAGGTTTCAGAGTCGTTCTACTAAGAATTCTCTTAAACTAGGTCTAAAGTTCCCAAGTGATTTTTCATAGCTAGATTTTTTTTTCATAGTTTGGCCTTTTGAACAAAGCAAAGAAAAAGCCTAGGGAAGCCAAATTTTTAAAGCAGAACTAAAAGCAGCATTTTCATTAGGATAGGCATGAGTGATGCAGGCTTTGATCTCTCTTCTGCTGCTATACTTTACATGGTCTGGATTCGGACATCAACCCTCAAACCTCCAGTAAATAGACATCATGATTTATCTGTGTCTTTTGGTTGTTCAGTCCTTCATGTGGAAGTCCACATGGAGGAATTAGCTGAAGGACACAGAGAACTCATGGTACACAAGAGTCTTAGAAAGTTACAAGTCCCTGACATGTCCAAATTATTATTTCATAATTTCTTGGAATTTTCTTACATCAGGATTTTCTTTCTTGGTCATTGCCTCTTTCTTGCGGGAGGCCCACTCTATAGAATCTCAAAGGTCATACACTGTAAATTTTGATGGAAGCTGAATAAATAGTACATCCACAATTTCACATTCTACATTTTTACTTACTGTGGTTTTAGTTACCCGCAGTCAACTGAAGCTGAAAAAGATTAAGTGGTACATCCAGAAATGAAAAAATAAATAATCTTCAAATATCACACTGTTGTGAGCAGCACAGTGAAATCTTGCCCTGACCCTGGTGCCATCTGGAGTGTAAGCTATACTTTTTCCAAAGTATCCATACACTATACACTACCTACCCGTTAGTCATTGAGGGACTTGATTATCAGCTTA
>NW_004524630.1:8695094-8697068 GCF_000260255.1 Octodon degus | reverse complement strand
AATTTTCACATATTGGGCCTGGGACATAGTTCAGTAGAATAAGCACTTGCCTGGCAAGCTCAAGGTCCTGAGTTCAATCCCTGGTACTGAAAAAAAAAAAAAAAAAAACTTGCACACATTACTATTTGCTTTTATTGCTATACATTCTATTTTTTTCACAAATATTTAAATCATGCAACCACCCACCCTTCCAATATAATTTACTGTCTAACTATATCCCATGATTCAACTATTCCACCCATATCTCTTAATTTTTGAACTGCTAGGAGTGACAGATCTTTACCTTTTCCAAAATGTTGTACAATAACAAATAACTTGTTCCATTTAATGAATAAATGGATTAAAAATGGATTGAGTGGGACTGTGGCGAACCACAGCGGTGGCTCTCTTTGACAGAAGACTACTTGTTGGCTAAACATTGCCCTGCTCTGTACTGATGTGTACAGAGCTGCCTAGGGTAATACTTCACCTCCTTAACTGGCATGAAGCATTGCAAGCAGGTCTAGCCCAGGCACTGATGGGCAGCCCTTGAAGCAATGCAGCGGGTTTGCAATGTCCTGCTGATAGCTCCCAGACACTAAGCTTGAGTTAGTCTGGGTGACACTGCTCTGTCACCTGAGACTGAGGCTCCACTGGGAGTCCCTGACCTTTCAGGACATCAAGGCCAGGCATCAGGATATTTCAGTGTTCCCAAAACGCAGGATACTTCCTCAAATGTGTTATGCACATTCCTCAGAAATTAGAGGTGGCCCATTACCAGAATCCCTGGTAAACTTTCTGCAGAACTCTCTGTGCATATTGCAAAGTGACCACTGTGCCTCTTACATAGCCCAGCTCACAGCAGCCATGTACTCCTCACCATTCTCACCTTCACTCAACCCAAGCCACTCCCCTTTTCACAAATTAATAAAACCCAGGTTTGGCCCTTGGTCATGGCCTTCGTTCCGGATATCCATTGTACTGACTGAACTGAGTGTTTCTTTGCTCCCACAACTGCAGACATGTGTCTGTCTCTTTTTTCTTGCTGTGGGTTGCACTAGAAGTGGTGGGTGGGAATTCTTTACTTGAATGCCAATAAATTTTCCCTGGGATAACAAATCTACACTCCTCTGAAGCAGGTTGATACTGGAGCAGGCACTATCATCTCATTCACTCTTAATAATGAAGCAAATACTAGCATTTGCAACCACAGAGATAAACCTAAATATATTACATTAAGAGAAAGAAGGCATAAGCACAAAGACAAATTATAGGTGATTTCATTTATATGGTATATCTGAAATGGTGAAATATACATCAAAAGACGTACTGTAGGTCAGAGGCTACAAATCTGTGGTTACAAAGAGTGAATTAGTCTAGAGATTCAAAATGTGTTAGACAGTTTTAGAAGCTCTTGCATCCAAGAAAAGCAAGAAAATGTCTTAGGACTCAACATAGTATATACAATATGAATTTACTCAGTGTCCCAGAAAACCACTTTAAAAATGGTAAATTTTATCCTATGTGAATTTTAACTCAATAAAAATAATTATGAGGCAAAGCAGGGACTTCCTGTCATATCATTTCTAAACAAGAACCTCACTCATATTTCACAAAAAATCAGAATCTCAATTCTAACTCTTCTTTCCCCATGCTTCTGAATAATAACATTTTCAGTAACTTTTCTTTATTTTCTAACTCAGCTTTCTGCTACTATGAAAAGAACCTGAGCTACTTAACGTGAAGAGAGATGAGGTTGATTTTGCCTCAATAATTTAGAGGCTTTGGTCATGATGCATCAGGTCCTGGCCTTGAGTGTGTGATGAGATAGCATATTCTAGCAGGAGTGTATTGCAGAGAAAACCCTCCCCTCTTTGACATCAAGATGCAAAAGGTCAATAGGATGGGCTAGGACTCCACAGTCTATTGTAAGATACACATCCAATAACCAAACAGTATCTCGCAAGCCTCCTCCTCTTAAAGGTCCATACTAAA
>NW_004524630.1:8691696-8694994 GCF_000260255.1 Octodon degus | reverse complement strand
AGAAAGGGCAGATATGTGTGTGATGAAATGGGAAAGGACAGTTGGAAGGGGAGTAAAGGAAACTCCCTTGAGAGTTGTCAGTCCCCTTCTCAGAATATCTTTGTTCAGACATGTCTAAAGAGTCATTCATATTTTGCTATTTAGTTCTGGGTAGATTTGGAAAACTTCTCTATATTCTTAAAGATTTATCTTGGCATACTGTGTTTTCTTCCTGCTCATATTTAATTCTAGACTTTCTTGGCTTTTACACAGAAAGGAGCCCCATGAACAATAGCAGCCCACATGGCCAGGGTTCCAGCAGCTGTTACAGCTGGATAATCAACTCCTGCCTTGTGCTTACAGCCTCTTGCCTCAAGAACATCTCAGACCTCCAGAGCATTTTCTTATTGCCCAAACAATATAAGTGCTGAAAACCCCTCACAGTGTGATGCAAATATTTAATATTTCAAGAGTAAATTTTATGCCATTGCAACTTTCCTGTGTTTGGGGGATATTTGGAGCATCTGCCCTTTATTTCTGTTGGGTTCTCCACAGTCTCTCTTCTCTTTGTGTTATATAGTAGCTGTTCACAGGATGCAATTTCTATCGGTCCATTTGCCACCAGAATCTATTCAGTGTCCTAGTCCTTTCAAGCATGTTTGTTATAGAATTGTTGACCTTACCGGTAAACTTCCCATTTCTAGTTTTACTGACTGTGCCATTTATGATGAATAAAATGACACAGAGGAAATTAACCAGGGTTAGCCTTGAGCCCAAGACGGACTTCATATTCCAGGTAATGTCCTCAATCTTTTCTGCTGGTGACCACCGCCTGTGTCTCTAGTGTTTTGGCCTGAGCAGATAAGTTTCCTGTAGTGGAGGCGGATATAGCTCCTGAGCAGATTGCTCACGATCATGAAGTGCCCAGGCACTAGAAACAAAGATGCTGACTTGTGCTTTTGTTGTTTGTTTTACTGTGAGTTTAAAGGAAGAAACAAAAGTTTCTAACTCTCATGCTAAAATGTATAGAATGCATGGGATCCCAATAAATATTTCAGAAATATTAATCAGTTGATGAGACTATTTCAGTAGCTATATTCTGTTCATTTCAAATACTTTCTTCCACGTGTGAGAAAAGATCTTTGTCACTGTTCCACTTTCGTTCTATTTTCCAGTCAGCAGAAATAGGCTTTCTGCAAGTTCTTTGTGTTGCATTCCTTTTCTAGGAGCTGAGTGTTGACTGCTTTGGCTGTTCTAATTCCTTCACTGCCTGTTCATGAAAAGATTGGTTCTGGAAAGTTTAGAAAATTTTGCCCAGGTAAAAACCACTGACCTAAGCCTCTCCGGTCTCAAAATGTGTCCACAAACCTTTGCCTATCCATAGAAAAGGCTTACAAATGATGTTTAGGTCACTGAGGCTGGAGAGATAGCTCCGCGGTCTAAAGCGCCTGCTGAGGCAAGCTTAGGCAGGTGCGGTTGATCTCCAGCACCACACGCCGTGCCAGCCCCACCCCTCAGCGTGGGCTGAGCTGGGAAAAAATAATATTTAGGTCACCATCAAACGCCTTTGGTAATAAGGGAAAAACAACCTTTTCTAAGAAATATTCTCATAAATATTATACGGAATGGTACTGCATGAAAGCTACTGAACAGAATTAGAGTCCTGGAGGATATTAAGTCAGGTGTTGCAGGTAGGTGGTGTTTTCCTGCGAGTGTGGACTGCATTCATCCACTTCGCTCATCGCCACGCCTCCTGCTTTCCAAATCCAATCTGCGGCTCTGGCTTTCAAGTTGTGGAATTTGCTGCACGTGGTCTCCATGATTACAAAACCTTAGGTGCAGGTGGTGTCCTTCCCTAGCTTCGCTGTCTGTCCACTCTCTCCTGGACTCAGAGGGTACTCTGTAGTCTGCAGCATAGCAGCCATAGAGATTTCAATAGACGAGGAACACCAGGGGCTCCGGTGCCAGTCCCACCCCAGGAAGACAAGCAGAGCCCGTGGTTTTCTTTGGAGGCCTGATTACAACAAGCAGAGGCTAATGGTCTTGCAAACCCAAGTGATTAAAGCTGCCGATCTGTGAGGCTGTTCCCACTGAAGCCTTGTGGATCCCACACAAAGGTAAGACCTTGGGTTTAGACAATAATGCCCAAGGACACAATACTGAATGCTGAAATTCTGATAAATCACTATGTCTAAAATCTGAAGTGTCTGGTATTAAAATCCTGAAAATATAATTCCAGAAAAAATAATTTTAAATGTTCTTTGG
Source organism: Octodon degus (assembly GCF_000260255.1). NCBI lineage: Eukaryota > Metazoa > Chordata > Mammalia > Rodentia > Octodontidae > Octodon > Octodon degus. The sequence continues at coordinate 8,692,750 of NW_004524630.1, read as the reverse complement.
GGGCTAAGGAGCTAGGGCAGCAGCCTAAGGGCCTAGCTGGAAAGCACAGGGTCTGAAGTTCCTTCCCTGGTACTGCATGCCATGCTGTCCCAGAACTCAAGGCGCCCAATGCCAGCCACCGTAGGCAGGTACGATGGTGCACGTCTGTAATCCCAGTGCTGGGGAAGCCAAGACAGGAGTACCACTGCTAGTCAGTCTGAACTTCATAGCAAGACACTGTATGAAGAAAAAAGTTCTTTGATGGGGATTTGAGATAAATACAAAAACATGACAGGTCACTTAAAAGATTTCTTTATACAACAGAACAGATAGTACTAACATACAAAAAAAAACACTGAGAGATAGCAATAATAGTCACATAGGTATAATAGTTATAAATCAACAGGTCTCATCCATAAAGAAATAGATTAAAAACATAAGAATGTATATTACTAGACTCCTTAATGTATCAATCTAATTCTACAGTTGGTCATCTGATATACTAGAGGATAGTCTGTCTTTTGACAAGATAAAAAACCACAGCAAAGCATATACTTATAAAAAACTGAGATCTGAGGAAACATGGCTTTTGAAAAATAAAAATATGCAAATAGGACATCTAATGTACTTCTTTGTACATTAACAATACATACACAAGCCAATGTGGTGATAACACATTTTTGTACAGTCAAATTTGTGCACACAAATGTGTAAAAACAATTACAGAAGTCTGCCTACAATTTACACCTCAAGTATTGAAAATAACTTGTAGGTTAACTACACAGAACAGCAAACTGTAAGAGAAAAACAAACAATTTAAAACACTGGGGATCCATAAAAAGAAAAGAAACAAAAGAATAAAAAGTCTAAAATGAAAATGTGGTAAAAGAAAAAGAGGTTTATAGTGACAGATAACAGCCAACTGCATGGAGGTGTACATCAGAGCTGGCTGACTGTCATGACCACTAACTTTTTAAAAAAGTTTTGCAGCTCAGCGAGTGCTTCTTTTCTTATTTAGGGTGTGGCTTTCCTGGGGGTTTGATTTCCTTTCATTTTCTCCCCACATCAGTTCCTC
>NW_004524630.1:8671165-8691596 GCF_000260255.1 Octodon degus | reverse complement strand
TTGGATTTTTATGCTAAGGTTTTGTATTTGATTTTCTTGGTGACTACTAATATAAGGCTCACCTTAGCTCTCTTTATTTACCTTGACTTAATTCCCTTTTTTAAAACTAACTTTCCAAGGGCAGCCACGGCTTATATTTTTCTCATTCCTACATCCATGGAGAGGTGAGGAAGAGAAACAGCACTGTTCATCTGATGCCATTTACGTGGCGTATGCTGTTATATTTTTAAAATTTAATTCAATTGAATTGGTCCTTACAATAGTCATTGTTTCCACGGCTGTCGTTTTGAATAAGGAAGTAAATAACAAAGTGTAATGGATAATGGCCAGAAATGGCTCACTCTGAACTTGTGTGTGGCTGCTAATGCGGGTATAACAATTATTAGATGACAAAATGATGCAAAATGCTATCCATCGGATTTCTTAGTGGTACATAGCAACATATAAAAAGCAGTATGCTTTTCAAATGTGACATCGCCTGTTATTCTTTAACATGTACAATGTACTCTTTTCTACGTGTTGTATTTAAGTTAAATTGGTGGAAAAATCGATGCTTTGGGAAAGAGTCAAGTGAGCAAATGATCACAGTGTCCTTAAAGTAAGCATCAAGCTGGTACAATATAAGAATCACTATGCTATTAAAACAAAAACTAAACACGACTTTCCAAATTATTCTATTTTTGTGCCGCAGTACGTAGTATCAAAATTCAATGAGGCAATTGATGATGCCAATGAGAATATATAATTATATTCCAAAGTGAGATCAAAATAGACAAACTATTTTAGAAGTCTCATTTACAAAGTGGAAATCCTAATCTAAATGCTCCAAATTCAGTTTAAAGAATAATAAATGTGTAACACAGTAGCAATAGGTTGCATAGTATTTTCCATCTTCTTCTTTTGTATTTTTGAGAAAATCTTCCAGTACTGTTACCATGTCAGTCTCTGTTATTACCAATTTCTTTCTACAAGGTTTTATTATGAGATTATGGCAGATCAGGAAACGCCTCTTACTAATCCAAACTTTTTTTCACTATGTGACATTAAACTGCCTGAAAATTGCAAGGTTTGAAGAAGATAAGTAGTGAATCCTTAGTTAAGTAGCATATAACCATTAAGTATTTCATTAAAATGGAAGACAGAAATATATAAACTTTGAGCAAATATTATTAAATCAAAGTTTTCTATGTGTATGTCTGAAAGTAATTGGATATATTAGTAATAAATGGTACCCTAACTATAACATGGAACACTTCTGAAGAAATCATTTCTTTTCAATTTGTGCCCAAGTGCATACTAGACACCTCTGAAGGTTTCTGTCGTCTACTGGTTTCATGCACCGCTCTTGGTAATTCCCTCCAGCTTCAGTCAGTGCTGTGGTCATGTCTACGTGGACATTTGGATGGGTGGGCAGGCACAGACCACTGACTGTTCATCTTCTACAAGCCTGAGTTGCCCATCATTCACTGTGTTTCTCTTCTCCCTGGAAATGCTACTGTGAAGAGAGACAACCATGTAAGCAAATGCTATAAAATGAATATTCCAGAAAGCAAATCACCAGGAAAAATGTCTGCCTCCTCATGTCATCAAATGTTCCTTCATCTTCTTGGCCTAATTTAAAGCCAACAAATCTTGGGGTCAGTATTTCAACTTCTAACAAGGAGTTATCACTTCTTCCATAACCCAGGAACCAGGAGACCTGGAAGGAGGCTTTAGGGTACCACTCTCTTCTTTCCTTATCCCAATGTTCCTTTTCTTCCTCATAAACTACTACCCCTTTGCTATTTATTCATTCAGATTTTGTCCACCTGCATGCCTGATGTTATAATCTGCTGAGAGCATAGCCACTCTAACTCATTTACTAGGCATGTTACCGCTTATCCATGTGTCTCTACCCCACTTCCAGAATGATTATACTTCAATATTCATCAGGCCAACCGATTGACTCAGCACCATGTTTTCCAGTCCTTTACCTATTTCTTTTTGGCTTTCCAACCACTTAGCCACAGAAACCCATTCCCACAGTGATTTCCAAAGTTCATTACTGTCTGTGGCCATGTTGTATCTGAGATCTCAGGTTTATAACTCTGTGTCCCAGCTTTATAATTCATTTATTTTAATTACGCCACTTGGGAGTTCATTGAGGATTTATAATCCATCTTGTGGTTGTCTCTAATCCTTTATGCCTGTATATCCTCCTTGTAAAACTTCAATCTCGTTGTATCACAATATGGTCATTATTTTACATGTACTTTCAAAAATTTTGCCTTTCTTTCTTTCTTTCATGCAAATCACCTAGGGAAAAAAAAAAAAAAGAACAAAACGTAAGGTTGGGACCAAATTTGTATTTCTTAAACCAAGTAGCAGAATATGACTACAGGAAAATATATAACAATATTAATGAATCCCCTTTTAATTTGTGATTGCGAATTTCAGTCAGGTCCTGTTGTTGTTTACCCAATGTGCGTTTCTTGATTTTAAGCAATGTACAATGCAACATCAAATGAAAAGGTGTTATGAACGGATTCTTTTTTCATGGTGTTGTTACTGAAGTTTGAGTCCAGGGTCTTCGCAAAGGAACTACATACCCACCTTGGTTGTTTTGTTTTGTTTTGTTTTGTTTTGTTTTGTTTTGGTGGAACCGGGATTTTGAACTCAGGCCCTTGTGCTTGCCAGGCAAGCGCTTATTCTACCGAGCCATTTCCCTGCCCCCCCACCTTGTTTTATGTTTTACTTTGAGTCGGGTTCTCATTGTGTGGCTAAATTGCCCAGATTGTGCTGTAAGTTGACCCTCCTGCCTCGGCCTTCCAATGTGCTTGGAATACTGGCATGCGCCACCACAGTCAGCAGTGATGGTTGCAGGTTATTAGTGAAAAGGGAAACATCCTCAGGTCAGATTAAATATCTTTGCTGCAGGGTTCAGATATACTGAACTTTTAAATTCTAATTACTTATTTCTATGAAATGCCCTAATTTTTCTAGTATTTTAAAATCATTATTTTATTTATTTATTTATTTATTTTTGCAGTGCCTGGAATTGGTCTCAGGATTTCCCACTCCCAGGCAGGCGCTGGTCACTGAACTATTTTCCTGGCCGCTGTTCTTCATTTTTTAACTAAACTAAGGAAGAGAATTTTCATATTCAAGGGGACACTTTGTGGTTCATTGATCTTTGAAGATGTCAGATCATTTCATAAAATGAGGGAATTCTATAGTACGCTTAACATAGGTGCAACTTAAAATTTATGGCTGTACAGCTATATCTTACGTGGGTTAAGTGAAAGCTTGATGCTACTCTTCACTAGTTATGGCAATTTTTACTTATTCCTTTATTAATTTATTTGAAGTACTAGGAATTTATTCTTGCAGTTCACATATACCAGGCAGTTTGTAGCACTGATCTTTACAATTCCAGTTTACCTGGAAGTTTCTTAAACTCTCTGAGCCACATAAATCATAATCCTAATGAATGCTAAGTAGATAACATGTATAAAGTGCTTAATGTAATAGTTATAAAGTAAGTCTTGTTTGGGGACACACACTTGTAATCCCAGCACTTGCGAGGCTGAGGCAGGGGGATTGCTGCAAGTTTGAGGCCAGCTTGCTAGCCTGAATTGCATAGTAAGTCCCAGTTTCAAAAAGATAAAAATGTTATGAAGTGGTATTATTGAATATATTTATGAATACCAAGATCTTTTTGGGCTTTAAACCTTACTCACAAATAAGTTTGGGAAATGTAATACTTAAAATTTTTATTTATTTTTTTATTTTTAAAGAGAATACAAATAGCAATATAAAAGAAATAAATAGAAATAATACAGAATTTAATTTCTATGCCAGCTTTTTAAGGTAGATGTTATCCTTGACACACTTTATGCCTGATAGCATTTCAAACAAAGTATTTATCAAATTGTTCAAAATCATAGAAGCATAAACTTAGAATGCAAATGCTTGAGAATTTATGAACATAAAGTTATTATTGTACTTCATTTGTTATGCGTGAGTTCCATGGTCAGAAGCAACGTTATGTAGCATGCTTATTCGTCTCAAAGGACATTTCACAAGTCATGGATATTAATTTTGACAAAAGCATTATAACTAAAAGAAGGAAATCAATACCTACACTAAGAACAAAGTACTTCCTCTCTTAGGATGGAAGCAACCAGCCAGGCAGATGCCTAATCAGGCCGGAAAATGATGCCATATTAATAATGTATGCAGATCAGCCCGGGGAAGCAGGAGCCTTCCTTTCTCAACCCAAGCATAACTTTCATCCCTGCCTGTCACTAGCCCATGGTATGTGACAGTAATGTCCAGGGAGACAGAACAGATTGAAATCAACAGAAGAAGTCCACTAAACCTTATTATTAAAGCATTGTTCTGTAGAAGTCACTTGTCAATAATTTGTGTAGGGTGCAAATACCTTTACAGTTCATGTCCTTAGGGATCCTGCCCCACATGCCTCTTTTCCAGACCCCCTTCTCACCAATGTTCTAGTCATACTTCTGATTCTGTCTTATTGCCCAATATTTAGTATCAGGTCAAAAATAAATCTAGTCTTCTAGTTTTGGCCTCTGTGCTAGGGAAAAAAAATGTTCAACCAGCTAGCTGTGTTCATCCAACTTGTGCTCCTCAGAGGTGATCTTCCTCCATGTTTATCTTCTGAACTCTTCTAGATGGGGGCTACAGTCTGTCCTTCTTAGGTATCTCGGTTACCTTCTTGCCGTTGGGACACACTACCCTAAGTTCAAAGTAAAGAGAAGAGGTTTATTTTGGTGTATGTTTTAGCACATAGCCAGCTGGCTCCATGGCAAGAAGAATCTGATGGAGTTCCGGCAGAAGAGAGCTGCTCGTGACACGGGAGCCAGGGAGCAGAGACAAGGGAGGGCCAAGGAGAGACGGCCTTTCAGGTCATGCTCTTAGTGACCTATCTCCTCCCTCCAAAGCCCAGGTGCCAAGAGCAAGTCAGCTACATCCTACCTATAAATCAGTTAGCTTCAAAAGCCTCGCCTATGAGTGCATAAGGCTCACACTCACATAAAAACCATAAAATTCTGCCCCGGAGTAAGTCCAAAAGATTCAAACATATTTATTTTGTAAAATACATGTAGTCTATGTCTCAGATCTGCCTTAATCCTGACAGTTCCAGCATTGCTGAAAGATCCAAACCCAAATTCTCCTTGGAGACTCAAGACAAATTCTTAGTTGTGAGCCTCTTTAAAAATCAAAGATTCTAAAGATTTTAAAGTGAAACACAGCAGGTACCCAGTAGCACAAGGTAAACTTTCCTGGTCCAGAAGGGAGGAATGGGCATATAGAAAGATATTGGATGAAAGCATGACAGAAATCCAGCAAACATTAAATCCTACACTTACATGTCCTGTACCTGGTGTATGGATGTGCACTCCAACTTGCTTGAGTGGCCTCGCCTCTGTAGCATTGCCTGCTGTGGCTCCCATGGCTTCTTTCTTGGGATGATTTGTTCACTGCCTGTAGCTTTCCTCAGACACTCCACATTCCTGGCTTTTCCAACTTCCTGGGTTTCCACTAGACCTTCAACTTTGTCCTCCCAGCTCTGTACTCTTCCTTCTCAGGGACCCGATTTCGGGCCTCAAGACATTCTTCTGAAATCTAGATGGACATCTCTCTATCTCAGTTACTTTTCCATCACTGACACATAGTACCCAACATCTACAACCTGAGGGAGGAAAAGTGTGTTTTGCCTCACAATCTGAAGAGGTTTCAGTCCACAGTTGGCTAGCTGCATGATAGGGTGGCATGGAAGTTGGGCATAACAGAGGAGAAAAAGTTCTTGGTATGACAGGCAGGAAGCACTGAGAGGGATGAGGGAAGGGAGAGAAGCAGAACCTTCCAGGCGCATGCCCAGTGACCCACTTTCTCCAAGCAATCTTCACCTCCCAACCTCAGATTTGGCTCCTCCTGCGTGGACAAGTGTGGCAGCCTCAGGGCCCTCTGTAGAGTGCACGAGGCCTTGGGGGCAACATTTAAATAGAAAGCATAACACCCTTGGGGCCCAGACTTGCACTTTGCATGCCTGTGAACCCAGCACGGCACAGCTGAGGCCATGGTGTGCTGCCAGCTCAAGCAGCGTCTCAGAGCCTTGGATTAAGGTTTGCAGTGGCCTCCCAGGGCCTGGGTAGAGGAATAGTATGAGCCAAATCCCAGGGAACCAATTCATGCACAGAGTGCCTTGAGACTCTCCTCAAATGAAAGCTCTAAAACTTTGCACTCTCGGGCCTGTGATAGAAAAGATCTTGTTGATTTCCAGAATGCCCACAAGGCACCTTTTCTATTAGCCTGCTGAAAAATATTTGACTTTTTATAATCTTTTCAGCAACTTTGCTCTCTAAGGTAACCAGAATTTCCATTTTGGCCAAGCTGAAAACTGTGTAAATGAATTCTTTTTCTTCTTCTTTCTTTTTACTTATGACTTCTGTATAAACCTGACTAGAATCTGCCAGAATTAACTATTTCACTGCTTAAACATTACGTTATCATGAAACTCTTCCAGTAGATTAAATTAGTCTGCCTCCCTTAATCTCAGTCTCCTGTAAAATCTCAGGACATGGGCAAAACATAGTCAAATTTTCTCCCTGGCATATAGAACATGTAATATTTGCTGTGAATTATATCTAGATATCTCTCCCAAACCCACAAAATCATAGATGAGGCTTTCTGAAGATGGCTGAATCTGGAATTTGGATTCAGGGTCTGTAATAATGAATGAGTCCACTGGCTGCTTTAACATAGCTGTAGTTGTACCTAAAGGGAAGGCCATCCTGGGTGTGAGTGGAAGTAAGCAGTACACTTATAGCCTGAATAGGATAAAAAAGAAAGAAAATCTAGCTGCTGCCTGCCTCTTGCCTGCTTGGTCATGGACTATTTCTATCTTCAATGCCTCTCTACCCCTTTATCCTGCTTTGATGTCAGCTAACTGTGGACAGAAATGTCTACGGATTGTGAGCTAAAATAAATCATCCCTCCTGTTACTTGTTATTGTGGTACATTTTACTCAACAAGGAGAAAAATAAGCCAGTCTTTAGGCACGATGCCAATGGATTCCTTTTGCCCAATTGAAAGGACCTACTCCTTTCCCTTACTGTCTGCATTTCTATGCACATTCTGGTCTGCTGACCAAAACCTCGCATCAAACTAACTGTAGAGCATTGTAGAGCCTCTCCATCGATCCTCTCGGCAGCTTCCAAATTTTCCTGGAACATGTCCCACAGATAGTCAGGAAATGCATCAGTGAACCAACTTCTGTGGTACCAAAATCTGACTTACACTCTTTCTCACCACAGGGACCCAGTACCCGAAAGTTATAATTTAAATGAGGAGAGGATTACCTTGGTTCCCATTTCAGTCCAGGTTGGACTGTTCTGCCTCTGAGAAAGAAAAGAAAGGCAAAGAAGATTTGCAGAGTAAATCTTCTCAAATCTTGGAAAGCAGGAATGTGAGGGAGAAAGAGGCTAGAATTACAGATATATCCTGCAAGTCTATACCCTCAAAGACCCACCTCTTCTGACCTGGCCTCACTTGCAACTACCAGATTTGTTGTATCATCCCCAAAGTTCAATCAAAAGTCTTGTGTAAGAGTACATGAGGTCTTTCAGGCACAATAGATGTAAACCATCACACTAGGGGTACTCACATATTACGTACTTCCATTAGTGACCTTGAGAATTTATTTCCTTCCCTAGTGACAGGTCACTGTCCACCAGCTAAAAGAAAGAAGACCAGTGTAGCTGGAGTGGGACGCTTGGATATCAGGCCAGTTCTTCATATAACATACACATGCCTTTAAGGGCTACTAAAGTCCAACTTCTCTGTCTACTTCCATTTCATTACGAGGCGCTAGCACATCTGTCCAAGTGGAAGGCTCTGTGGGCCAAAAATACAGAGTTCATAATGAACACTCAGTTTCCAAAGCCGCTTGGTTGTTTATGGTCATATAGTTCATCTTAACTAAGTCTCTGTAGCAGGACAAGGTATGCTTCTCAGAAGGAGTGTGAAAGAGAGGTTTGATTCAGTGATAAGGCACGTTTGTGCATGCACTGGGCCCTGGGTTCAGGCTTCAGCACATCACCTATGAAAGAAAAATGGATATGCACTGAGGTGGCAGCTCTTTGGTCCAAAATTCTAAGGGCTTTGGTAAGATTTCCCTGGAAATGCCTTCTGCTTGCGCTGCTTAAAGTGTTAGCATCCACTGACAATAAACCCCATCAGGTCTGCCAAACAACATAATCCAGGAAGCAGAATAACCAGCAAAGCAGCCTGGACCTGTTGCACAGCTACACTCTGCTTTAGTAACTCTTTGGATTGTGTGGAAAATGGGACAGACTGGTGCATCCCCGTGAAATGTATGCTGCTGCCCCAAACCAAAGAAGCCCAGTAGGAACAAGACACACACCCAGAGTCTACAGCTCGTTCTTTGCCTGGAAGGATTACATCACTCAGACCTAGAAACACTGAGAAAACAGTTAAGTCAACAAAAATACCATGATATTAAGCATAAAGTTGGCAGGCAGGAAATAGTTCTTTGTTGTTATCATTCTGGTTTTGAGTATTAGGTAGCACAGAGCTAATGGCTCTCAAAATTGAGCCCACAAGAGAATTATCTGGGGGCTTGTTGAACCCCAGATTTGGGCTTACGAATCCAGAGGTTCTGATGTGGTAGGTGATGAATGCAACTGCAGGCTTTGTAGTTTCAGTAAGCTCTCGTGTGCCGCTGGTGCGTGGGCTACACCATGAGAGCCACGGGGCAGAGGAGAGATGAGCTTTATGTCAGAAAAGTCAACTGTACTGAGATGGTCGACTGGTTACTGGTTTACTTCTTAACTTGAGATTGTCACCTTATGCAAAAGAGAAGTTTCAACAACATTGAAATACCAGGGAGTCAGGGACACTGCATATTCGTGTCATCCGTTCTGCCTATTTTCTTTGTACCTGGTCCTATGTGATATTTACATAGCAGAAAGCATTGTGCTATTTTGCAGAAGAGATAGAAATTTACTGTCGTGCATACTGAATATTGTATGCACAAAAGTAGTGCCTTTCCAAAAATGTATACCAATAAAAAGAAATAGGATTTTAAATCACTTTCAGTAGCAGGTCTAAGAATTAAGGTTCTTTGAATCATCATTCTAAAGTTTAATCTAAGTTAAATTGTCCTCTAGAGTATATTTCTGTAGAGATTATTTTTTGAACATTGGAACATTTGTTTATGCTGTATTTCCTAATTTCTGTTTCAAAATTAACTCATCCCCAACAGTTATTTGATAAGAATCATTTATTCCCTTGTCTATTCAACAACTATTACCACACACCTCCCGTACCTTCTGTTACCCAATAGCACTGACCATGTATGTCACATAACTTAGTGGCTTTCAGAAACTCACTTTAGGGTTTTGAAACTGAATATTCACAGAGGAAGGTCATTATTTTGCTTCTGATCCTCCATGAAACAACTTTCTATTTCTTTGAATAATATGTTATGCCTAGTGAAACCTTCAGCATTCTAACTTTGCTCTCTAATTATTACTTCCTTTGATTGAGGCAAATTAGAATAAAAGGTGGTAAAATACATATTCCTTATTTTTGCTCTTAATATATTTACGCAGTAAGCCTGCCATTGATGATACTAGTAACATAGGTAAGGGCATGACTGGGCAATCAATTTAAACTGCATGCTTTTACTTGATTTAAAATGATTTTCTTTGGAACAAAAGAAACAAATTAGCTATAACTAATTGTCCTGTCACAATAATTCTGCTGTTCTTTCTCTTTGGAAAAACCTAAGACAGGAATAATAACAGAAAGCACCTTTTTTCTTTTTCTTGAAACATTTGCCTGTGACATTCAAAGGTAAATAGTTTCAATAAAGCTTCCTGCACACCCTTGCAAAGGCCTTGTCAGCTGCTTGGTCACTTCCTGTTGACAAACAGTGAGAGATCCTGTACGCATCGCAAAAGGGACCTCCCTGGTCCAGGGGCGCAGGCAGTGTAATGGGGAGGCGGCCACCGGGGCACTCTTTAGAAGACGAAGAAGGAAGAAGTTGGAATGACAAGGTAAGAAGAGTAAACTGAGGGGCCGGGGAATAGCTCAGTAGGATAAGCACTTGCCTGGCAAGTTCAGGGGCCTGAGTTCAATTCCCCAATCCGAAAAGCACACGTCTGAACTCCAGTCACGCCGCAACATCTCGTAAAAAAAAAAAAAAAAAAAAAAAAAAAAAAAGAGTAAACTGGGCTCAGACAGAAGGAGCAATTGCGCTGCACACAGCTTGCCATCATTGCCAATAAATGGTGCCGGCTTGGAGTACCTTTCTAGATAAGCACTTTGTTATTACTTTCTTAGACGGCTTTCCTTTTTATATTTTACTCTTTCAGTGTTATTCTGTGTTTTCTCTGTCCTGCCATACATCATAAACATTCATTTCTTTAAAGCTCATGGGTATGTGGAATTTTATGCTGAAAAACATTAAGCTGTTTTGTTTTTATTTGTCTTGAGTCAGGCTGTGGTTTTTCAGGCCCCCAAATCTCCCTGACCTCAAGTATATACCTGTGTGTAGCCATTTGGTGCTAAGAGAATGAAGGAAATAAGTTCAACGGTAGGAAAACTATTGCTAATTTTGAAACACTTGTTATTGTCCTAATCTGGTCTAATGTGCCAGGTGAATCAATAGTATTTTAATCATTCGCAAAAGCACAGTTGGAAGTATAAGACATGTCTACCTTGTGTCTTTGATTAATTAGCTGTAACTGATGGCAGAAGTGAGACCTTTGGTGCAGACGATGAAAAGGAACCGATTCTCAGTATGAGACCGGTGCTGCCAACTGCCGTGCAATGTTTGTTTCTGAAGTACATTAGCTTTATGGCAGGACAATAAAAGAGAAGATTTCCAAATTCCAGAGGATCACTTTCACCCTTTCTTGTATACCAGATTCACAGAGTATAAGTCTGTACGTAGCCTGAAGAACTGAGCGCCGAGGAGGTCAGCTTCTGGGCAGGGCGAGTCAGGTTTCCTCCAGAGATGGACACTCCTCTGTGTAGCATGAAAAACAACTCCTGCTGCAAACAGTTTTCTTCATTTTGTTGGCTTCATTTTCTTTTTTTTAAAAAAAGAACAAATCAGTTTGGCTCAATGAGATTTTACTAGCCTAGCAAGCAGATGTCTCGGACTCAACTACTCACATACTTTATGACTTAAGAAATTGACTTGCTCCTTTAGCCCTTCCTTAGTTCACCTGTAAGATAAGGACGAGAAGCCTAATTCATGGTTATGTCTCGACTGTGCTTGCTTAAGAATCAAAGTGTTGCTCACAAGCATTAGCATGGCCTTGGCTTGTGGCAGAAAACATTAAACTTGTCACAGCTTGCTTTGATTGAGCTTTATTTTCTTAATTTTTCAAATTAACAAAAATGCCACATCACACTCTATCTCACATACCTACCAACAGGAATGGTGAGAAACAAACGCAGCGGTCCTCGTTTATTTTAAAACCCACTTTCATTTTTAACATTCAAAAATATGAAAGTTGCATTTTGGGGGTGGTTTTTTATCCGTGGCTCAGATTCTTTTTTTTTTTTCAACTGGGGATTGAACTCAGGCCCTTGTGCTTGCCAGAGAAGTGCTTATTCCACTGAGCCATCTTCCCTGCCCCTCATATTCTTCTTTTGCTGTTTGGAAATTAATTTCTTCTCCATAATCAACTGAAGTGATGACATTATTTCCTTCTTGAAAGCTTTCAAGTGTGCTGTATCTCACTTTAAATTAGAACATAAGACCTCCTTGATAAAAACACTCTAATCGACTACATAAACAATTCCCACAGCCTCACTGGTGTCTGAATTAATTAATTAATTTATTTATTTATTTATTATGCACTTAGTACAGGGACTACAGGGTCTCACTATGTAGATTCAACTCATAATGATTCTCATGTTTTTTGTTTTTTAGGGAAGGGGCTACAAGGTATTCAGGGTCTCACTACTAGATTGGACTCATAGTGATCTGCCTGTTTACAGCCTCCTAGGAGCTAGTATTATAGGTGCACACCACCACGCCCAATCTCAATTGCTGTCTCCATGCACCCTGGGGGCGAGGCTGGCTGGTAGACCTGGGGATTGAACCCCCGACCTTGAGCCTGCTTGCAGGTGCTTTAATCTGCTGAGCTATTTGGCTGGCCCTCCATTTTAATGTCTTCAACCTCCCAAGAAATGGGATCACCATACCCAGTCCCACTGCGCCCTGGGGGTGGGGCTGGCACAGCAGGCTGGAGATCAAACAGGTGTCTGAATTTAGAAAGGGCTGTATTCCACTTTTAAACTACCTCATAAAACTGTAATTGTCTATGACATGAATCTGGAAGATAAGACATTGATGTCGCAGCAAAAGCATATTGACTATTACAATTGAATCACTACCTTTTATTCCTTCACTCTATTAGTTACCTTATATGCAATACAGCATTTGAAAGTTGAAGGTCAGAAGCGTAACACTCAAGGGAAAGTATTCTTTACTTATCTTTACTGGAGGAAATCCACTGCCCTGGAAATGAGCAAGTGTGTTTTCAAGTTAAATTCTACACATTTTTCTTTACTGTTTCAGTAGGTTTCATATGTATGTCATGAATCTCCCATTCAGGCTGCCTAACAGGCGAAGACGTCGGAGGCTATGAGTGCGGTTCTGAGCTCAGGGTTGGGGCCTCTCTCGGCCTCTACCCACATTTTCATCTTTCTCTTCAGTTTCTGGATCTTAGATCCATTTAAATAAAACCACAACAAAGAAGAAAAATCATTAGAAATCAAGAGGTTTTGTACTTGATTTATTAATCTATATTGCCAATTCTGTCCTTTATCAAAAATAAGTATCTACATTTTTCTAAGGGATGAAAAGAAAATACTCTGAATCTCAATTTGAATGAGTAATAGAATCTTCCTTCCACATTTTTCTTGTATTTTCAGACATAGTAGTGATTTAGTAAAACTATTTACTTTCCTCAAGAAAAAAAGTGTATAATGTCAAATCAATGCTCAAAAAGTGCATTTTAGCTGGATGCGGCGTTGCCCACCTGTGACCCCAGAATTCGGGAGGCTGCAGCGAGATCAGCGCATGTTCATTGCCCGAATGGAACATAGTGTGAAGCTGTCTCAGAAAAACCAAAAGTACACTTATAGCACACATTGGCCTCATAGAATTTCCCTGGTAAAACAATTTTCCCAGGTCCCAGGAGATTTTCAATAAGCACAATATAAACTTTCAGAAGCCCATAATAAAGAAGATATAACAAAATGATATACATCTGAAAATAAACATAATTTTGGTCAACGCCATACGTTCAGCGACAACCCACTAGGGCCCCCTCCTGTCCCTATCTCGGACAGGAACTTTCTCTCAATAAGTATATTCTGGTCATAAAAGAAAATACGTGGAGTGGTCTTCTTTAATTTTCTCTTGTTGCTGGGACAATGTACATCCAAAATTAAGGAAGGGAAGGTTTATTTAGCTCACAGTTTATGGAGGTTTCAGTCCATACTCAGCTGGCTCCAACAAAGAATGTTTGCACATGGAAGAAGGCAGCAGTTCGTGGCAGCAGAAAACAGCAAACAACAAATGGGAAGAGTGGCGGCAACAATGGCTACAGAGAGCAGCTTTGTCCCCTTATGTCGCATTTAGGCTATCTGCCCCAGGCTGGCTACAGAACTCATAGCCATAATCCCAATGGATCATGAATTAATCACAAACTCTCTAAGTCCACCCCATGACTACGTGAGGCCTTGGAGAGAAAACTAGACACAAACCATAACATTGAGAAAGTACAGGCCGATTTTTCATGAACATCCAGGATTACAAAAAAAACCATTTTATTGAACTTTAACATTAAAAGAGAAGTAATCCACTTCCATTGTGAGTCAAGATTGTAACATCCGCAATTTACATGGAGATCTTTGTCTGGTGTAGAATGCAAAATAATTGTAATCAACTTCAGTAGTTCCTTCACATTGTGAGAGTTGGTGCAGTTCTCCCAAGAAGTCACTGTGGTCCAGGCAACCTATGGTAACTGATGTGGTGTCACAAGAGTTTTGGACCTAGTGTTAAAGGAAAAGAACGTCAGTCACAAGCATTCTAGAGGAGGTGATACTTTGATTTTTATCACTATCAATTCT
The DNA here is from genome assembly GCF_000260255.1 of Octodon degus. Lineage (NCBI taxonomy): Eukaryota > Metazoa > Chordata > Mammalia > Rodentia > Octodontidae > Octodon > Octodon degus. The sequence continues at coordinate 8,677,409 of NW_004524630.1, read as the reverse complement.
AGCCATCTGTGTAGCTATGTTACAATGAGAAGACCACGGAAATTCTTAAGAAAGTATAATGGTACAAGGTATAAAAAATAAAAAGTTTGAAAATTAATCATCATAACAGTTGGGAGATACTTTAGAACATTTCTAGAAACCATCTTTGAGCTATCTTTACTTTCTATTTAACCTGCTTCTATTTAAGTGTACCCCAAGTCTGGCTGGTGAAAAAACTTATCCTGTATTTATTATACATTATTTTGATCAGCATATCTTCTGCTGTCTTTTTAATTTCATTCCCTGCTCTCAAGAACAAGAAGAAATATTTTATGGCAGGAGCTGGCAAGTAAACGCATAATTATTTGATAGAAGACCAAAAAAGGGGTGGGGAAGAGGATATCTCTTATGCAGAAAGTACGTATGCTATAACTGGGTTTATTTTCTTGGAGACTCGATATTGGCATACAGCCTGTGTTAGTAAAAAATGTTTTTTATTACTAAACCAATTTTCTATTTGCAACTCAGTCGCAACAATTGAATTAATCATACTACTAGCTCTATATCCCAAATCACCATGGATCTTCTCATTTGTCTCCTTGATGATAAATTTCTGTGTATGCACGACTATACAGGGCATAACATTATACGCAATCACATCCTGAACAATAAAGTGCATGAGAAGCAATTGTTGCCATACTTTTGGCCTGTCTTCTACTGAACTTTGGGGAGGGAAGTTCGAGTGTTATATATATTTTCCTTCATTTGTCCACATTACTGTTCAGAGAAGTGTGTGGGAAACGGTAGTGCCCTCCTCAGCACACCTGCTGCACAGCAGGTACTGCACTCCGCGTGTCGCCACCCTCACTTGCCAAACCCTTCACCGACTTTTTGAATTAGGTATCACCAGTACTCCATTAGAGTAAGAAAACCAAGTTACCAAAATGAAAGTAATTTGCCTAGAGTCAAACATGATTGAATGGGATGGAATTTCTACTAAGGTGATTTTGATCTGAACCACTATACCGTCAATCATTTGCTCAAACATTAAAAATTTCTCAATGTTGTGATACCGGACAACCCACAGTCATTAAGACTTTCAGTGTAGAGAAAATAAATGACCCTAGAAATATAATTTCACTCTCCTAATTATAGTGTTAATATACTAGACTCATTCTGCCTCACTGTGCTAAAACTTGGGAAGCGCAGAGAGGAGGAAAGGTCCTTCTGTAGTGACAGAGGAATGGTGGTTGTGATTGTCCGTAATCTTTCCAAATCTAGCTTGGCTAGCCAAGCATTTACTGAATAACATGCCCCGTAAACCGTCATTCAACTCTTAACTCAGTTATTTTTTGAGAAAAATCAATTTATTAGCAATTCCTCCTGATAGTAACTAAAGGTTTAAAACAGTAATAAGTTTTAAGGCTATAGGAGCCCAGGGTTAGACAATGTGCAATGAAGTTTAAAGATTTCTCTTGTCAGCACCAGTGCTAGGAATTCATGTGCTATTTGTGTACATAAATTTAACCTTTTTGCCAAGAAAAGTAAAAATACATGGACTGGATTAGTAAATTAACTCTATCAGATGCATGTTCTAAATTCATGTGTGTAGACTACAGGAGTAATGCCTGCTGCTCAGGTTTCTGTATTTTTTTCCCTTTTCCTTATTTTTTTTTAATATTAGGATTGTGAGTAATTTTTTGGAGTGGGTCCCTACTCCAAAAAAATAATAAGACATATCCAAGGAATGAATATTAACTAATGAAGTGCATTTACAATCTTTACATAAAAAAATGAACCCATGCTTAACACAAACAGAAAACTAGGTCCACATGAAGAGAATGTACATAGTCCACATTATACCTTGTATTGTGGTTGTAAAATAGTTTAGTATTCCGCTTTAGATTTACATGAAAAATGTGTCTAGTACACAGAGTTTTCACATAATCCCTAAAGAGTCTCAAATTTCTGACTAATGTGATTCATTTGTTAAAAATAATGAACCAATACACGTATATTATTATTAACTGATATTCATAGTTTGTCCATACTGTCACGGCTTATCCCTTATATCCCATTTCTGCTGAAGGATCTCTTTAAGGTCACCACATTGCTTAGTTGTCGTTTCCCCTTAGGCTCCTCTGGAGTGGGCTAGTTGTTCAAAATTCCTTTGTTTCTGATGAAGCTGAGAATATTGAGGAGCACAGATATTTTATAGGATCTCCTTCAGTGGGAATTTTTGTCAACATTAAACTGAATTCTCTGGTGGAAGACTACAAATGCTGGATATTCTTTTAACATGTGAAGGGCACACACCTTTAGCGTGATTGTTGCCTGTTGACATTGACTTTGGCCACTTAGCAAAAGTAGATTTCTCACTATAAGGTTCTCCCTACTTGTATTCATACACGATTCTTTGGAAGGAGGATACTGCAGCATCTGCACTTAGGAAGTGAGCGGTTCTTGCTGTTTTATTTAGAATAGAATATACATTTTATATGAGATTTTTCCTCCAGTGAAGATTTGTCATTTACTTCTTCATTAGTTGATTCAATGATAAGGTTATATGCATATAATCTATAGATATTTATTTTATATTTAAGTAGTATCTCAGTATTACAGGCAGCTAAGGCAGATAAAGTTTAACATACAGTCAAGGAAAGACCGGGATTGAAGGAAGTCAGCAGAAGAACTAAAGACAACCAAACTGGCTTTAGAAACATCTGGAGAAGGACAAGCTTGAGGATAAAGATGTAGCACCCAGGACTATCATGCCTCCCTAAAGGACAAGCAGGAACTTGGAATTATAGTACCTTTCATTCAAATAGACATCAGTCACCCAAGTGGGTGACCAGAACCCTCAACCTCATCCCTTCCCGAAAATGCTTTTCTTCTTTCCACAGGCTCTTGCTGCATAACTTGCCTTCTTGTAGGATCAATATTGCCTAAGTATCTATCCTTAGTTGATCATTATTTTGAGCTCTGTTGTACCCATGTCAAAGCTTTGTTCTATAAAACCCCCTTAGAGAAGTGGACTCTGTGAAAACCAATAAGCAGGACCCCTCCTGTCTCTCAAGAGCTATTGCTATTCCCCAATAAACCTTTCCTATCCTTTACCTCCTTTGTTCTTTGAATTGTTCTTTATTTTTTTGATATCAGGAGGCCACGAACTTAATACTTGACTTCCAGCGGGCTGAAAATTATACTTTCCTACAATCACTTTGTTTACTCTGTACAGTTGCTCACATCGCTCAACTTGGGTGACACCCCTTTTCTGATGCTTCTTCTACATAGTTCACATAATCCAATCCTGTTAGGTTTTGGATTGTTATTTAATATATTTCAGAGCAACTGCTTTTTTCCTGACTCACCAGAATGTTCCACTACCTTTGGGCGTTTTCTTGAGTTTTAGGAGCAACCATTTCTCTAAGGAAGCATGGTTCCATTTTCTGAATGAAGGTTTTAGAAACCAAGGTCTGCAGCCCTGAGTCCTCTTTACTCTCTCCTTTCTATTCTTTCCTCTTTAAATAAGAGAAGTATAACTCCTAACCCATTAGGTGTCAGATATGTCCTGTTCATGTCCTCTGAAATCAAAGAATGAATTTCAAAGGATGAAAGAAGCTAGGAGTAGGAAAGATTTATTGATGAATAGAAATGGCTCCTGAAAGACAAGAGGATCCCAGAAATGGGTTGCTACCAAGGCCCTTTGTTAGAGGAATTTGTACAGCTAAATGACAAATGTGAATTCAACATGGTTCAACCTATGATGAACCAATAAGATTACAAAATAGCAACTTAGCTATTATTGATCCAATAGGGAAGCAGGGCATGGAGCAAGGATATGAGGGATGTCATTGGCTTTGGCTTTTCTATGACTTCTAAAACAGAATAATATGGGAGAAGGATGGGCACAGGTGTTCTGGTCATCTATCTAGGTGTTGGATGTGTATCTGGATTTATTTATTTTTTAATTTTATATTTATTGAGAAAGAAGTAGGAATGAGACAGTTTCAAAACAGTTTAGTAGGACAGTTACAATAATTAATATATTGCATATTGTTGTATTTGTGGTAGTTATTCATAGTACAAGATGCTGACATGATATCTTGTCTAAACAATTAGTACAAAATTTTCTTCTCACTGAACTAATAAAAAGTAGCTGTATATATATCCTATTTTGTATATACATATATGTATATCTGTATATATATACATATTTTTTTTCACTACAATGGACTCAGTGGTTTGATTACAAGGTAATCTCAAATTTCCACTCATTCCATAGGGAAGTATGCAAGTCTGGTCCTGTGACTTTCAACTCCAGGCTTTGCCTTCTTCAAAGATGCCTCCAGCCACAATTCTGAGGTCTCCACCTTTCATGGGCTTCTTTGAGAGCCCAGTGTTGCGCTAAGTTAAATCTCATTTAGTTGCCTATAATACTCTCAGCTGATGAAGCAGGGAATGCTTGTATGTAACCTGACTGCTTTTAAACAGAAAATTATAAGCACAATGATATGTTATTTGGATCTAAATTAAGCTAAATAAAAGGTAATAATAATGACTAAAGCTCTTAATTTGATATGACACTCATCACTTCAGCTTCTTCCTTTTTAATAGTGGTAGATATTCACTCTGGTAGTTGGAAAATGCTCTTTGTGTCTATATATCAGTTTCTCAAAGACTTCTCATGGCTTGATAGCCTATTTCATTTTTTTTTCTTTTTGCTGAGCTCTGTTTTATGGTACTGATGATTCATTATTTTACTCTTTTACTCACTGAAGAGTGTCTTAATTCTGTCCACTTTTTTTGGCAAAATTAATATACTGATATCATTTGATGCTACATGAAGAAATTTTCAATTTAAATGGCCAGTGCATGAGAATACAATAAAAACTACATCTAGTTTTGGAAAAAAGAAACTGCCTGTCTTCTAAAGTGGCTGTTCCCTTTACACCAGCAACTAAGACATTTTCTTGTTGTTCTTCATTTTATTTAATGCATTTAGTACAGGGCCCACAGGGTCTCACTACACAGATCGGTCTGGTAGCGATTGTCCTGTTTTCAGCCTCCCAAGTGTTGGAATTGCAAGTGTGCATCACCACTCCCAGTTTCAGTCACTCTCTCTGCACACCCCAGGAACCCAGCACAACACACTGGGAATTGAACCCCTGTCCCTGCATCTGCCTAAGCAGATGCTTTAATCTACTGAGCTATCTAGCCGATTCATGTTTCTCTGCCTTTTTTTCCAGCAGTCAGCATGGTCAGATTTTTTGGAAATTATCCAATCTGTTAGGTGTGTATTGATACTTCATTGTTCTAATTTGTAATTCTTCACTGATGAATTAATATGCTTATTATCCATCTGTATTGTTTCCTTTGTTGCTATGAGGGGTCTGTTAGGAGTTTTGCAGCTTTTCTTTATCTAGATTGCTTACTTATTGTTAATTTCAGGCAGTCTTCCTTAGTTTGAAAGCAAGGCTTTTTATCACATAGAAGGCTTTTAAATATTTTTGCCCAGACTAGAACTTGGATACATTCATGTAAGAGTATTTTTTTAGTGCATGTTTTAATTTTAATGTAAAATTCCAATTTATCAATGTTTTGAGAGTATCGTATTTATGCTTTTGGTGTTGCATCTAGAAACTTCCAGTCACATAGATTTTTTCTACAATATTTATGTATAGTAGTTTTACAAATTTGCGTTTTACATTTCAGTATATGTTGCAAAGTGAGTTTTCATCAGTTATGCACTGTTTTTAAGGTAATGGTTTGTGAGGTTATACTTCTTTGTTTCTTTGTTTCATTGTTTTGCATTTGTACATCCTAAAGTATCAGAACTCTCTTATCCTTTTCTCTATGGAATCTTGTTTCTGGTTTGTTGAAGGTGAGATCGCTCAGATTGGTGACAATATTTCTGTTCTTTCTTCCTTTCTGCTGATCCACGTGCCGTCATTTCCTAATATCATTCTTTCCTGGCTATGCTAGTATCCTTTTCATTAAGTTGACACTTGATTAGTGTAAATCTTCTAACCTTTGTCTTCCTTTATCTTGAGTTGACTTTTCTAGATCCCTAGGCTTTCCATTAAATTATAAATTTAATTGTTAACATGCACAGCTAAGTATGTTGAGATTTTGAATAGGATTCTATTCCAACTGCAAGTGGAGTTGGAAGCATTGGCTTCTTATCCTTATCAGCTCTTCCAAGCCATGAACAGAAACTATCAGCCCCACTTTTTAGATCATTTTAATTTGTTTCATGTGAATT
>NW_004524630.1:8669833-8671065 GCF_000260255.1 Octodon degus | reverse complement strand
TGTTAAATATATTGCATGTACCAAATCTATAAAATCAAAGAAAGAGCACAAGGATAATGTTTTCAAAAATTTGAAAGGGTAGGAAAATAAAAGCAACAAGAGAAGTGAATAGTAGGTTATACAAATATGGCATCTCTATATTTCAACAGCTATTTGTATTTGAATGGTGTAAAAAATGCCAACTAAAAAACAAGGATAATAGGACAGTTAGAGCAAAAAAATAGCAAGAAAGAGAATAAGTGACCAAGACTTACAAATTAAAAGACTCCAGTTGAAATGTGAGCATTTTACAGGTTAGTAATAAAAAGGAATGATTGTGGAATACCTGGTTGCCATTAATAAAAAAAGCTAACATAATGATTGTAATTTCAAACAAAGCAGACTTTAAATAGGACATTCTTTCAGAAATAGAGAAATGACTAAGTAATAAGTAGGTCAAGTCCCCAAAGAAACCTATCAATCTTTTCTGTAAATTGCTGAGGTAAACATTAATAAAATCCCCAAAACAAAATAAGAGCATCATTATAGAATCAATACCCTCTTTCAGCACCTGAAAATCAGCAGGGTTGATAATCAATAAGGATATACAAACACTTTCATTTAATGAACAAATTGATTCACAAACAGAAGTGTTTGTCAAAACTTATTTTTTGTTTTTAAACTCTGAAAGGTGATATGTGTGACCGCATCCATCATTCCTGCATGGATCAGAATGTGTCCATCTTTTCCAGAGTGGTGGACTGAATTTTGTCAACTGAAGTACCACGTAGTTGACATGGACAACACCATCATTCAGCTTGAACCAGTTAGTCAATTGACCTTCGCAGAATAGCTGACTCAGTAACACAAAAATGACATATGTAATTATGATATGGGAGTACTAGGAAATTCAATCAAACAAAAAAATCAAAGATATATAGAACAACATAAATAAGATTTTCGTTGCAGATGACATATTTGCATTTCAAACTCCAAGGGGTGAACCAATAGTAATAACTTCTACAGTCAAACAAAATAGGGCACAATCAGAGCATACAGGATCATGTAGTATGTACATTTCAATTATGTTTGATAGATCACTAATAGTCAAATAAAAAAAGCCAGCCAAACACACAAACAATAAAATATATAGTGGGCTGGGGAGATGGCTCAGTGGAATAAGCGCTTCCCTGGCAAGCGCAAGGGCCTGAGTTCAATCCCCAGTTCCACCAAAAAAACCCCCAAAAAACAAA
>NW_004524630.1:8664485-8669718 GCF_000260255.1 Octodon degus | reverse complement strand
ATGGTGTATTCCACAATCATTCCTTTTATTAGTAACCTAAAAATGCTCATATCTCAACTGGAGTGTTTTAAGTTGTAAGTCTCGCTCACCTGTTCTCTTTCTTGCTATTGTTTTCGCGCTGACTGGTCCTGTCACCCCTGTTTTTTATTTGGCATTTTTTACACCATTCAAATAGAAATAGCTGTTGAAATGTATAGACGCCATGTTTGATAACGTACTATTAATTCTCTCATTGTTTTTATTTTCCTGCCCTTTCAAATTTTGGGGAACATTTTCCTTGTGCTCTTTCTTTGATTTTATAGATTTGGTACATGCAATATCCCTCTTCCTAGGATAGCTCCTTACACTCTGTACAAGATAGACGTGCTTTCCTGACAGCATTGATTTCATCGCTTTGTTTGCACTCACACTTTTTTCTGCAAATATCTCTCTTCTGAAGGATAATTTTAGTTGATATAAAATTTCAAATTATTGAATTTTTGTTGTTAAAGTCTAAATATTTTACTCTATATCCATCTGCTTGCATGTCTTTTAATTAGAAATCTAGGGAGCGCGGCTTTAGGTCAGCAGGAAGAGCACTTTCTCAACATGCAAGCAACATATGGCTCAATCCTCAGCACAGCAAAAACAGAAAAAAAGATAAAAGCTAATATTAATTTCATTATTCTTCCATAAGGAAAGTGTTCTCCCTTCTACTTCCTATCTCTGGTTTCTTTCAAGACTTTCCCTTTGTTTCGTTCTTTTAGTGCTGCTGTTATTTGTCCTGCTCTGATCTCTGCATCTGTACTTGTAGTTTTGTAGTGAATTAAGTTTAGAAAGTTCTTACTCACTATTGCTGCCAATACTCCTCCGATTCATCTCTCTTTTCTTTTGCTATCTCTGTTGCCCAAGCCTTTCACTCCTGAGCAGTTTTTCCATTTCTTCCTCTGCTCCTCTTCATATTTCCCACTCTCTTTTTCTTTATATTTCAGTTAGGAATGTTTTCATTGTACACTTTGAAACTCATTTATTCTCTCTTTTTGTCAAGTCCATACTTCTGATTAGCCTATTTTGGGTATATTTGCGCTATAATGTTTTTGGTTCTCCCATTTCCTTTGATTTACTTTTCTTGGAGTTTCTGATTATGAGTTTATATTCTTATCTTAACTAGGGGTCTTTTGTTTTTGTTTTGTTGCCACAGTTACAAAAAATTACCTATGGAAAGCAACTCAAAGTATCAGAGGTTTATATTTTGCCTCATGATGGTTGTTACATCTTGTATACCCGTGGTCCTGATGCAGGCAGACCATCAGGTGAGAAGGACAGGGGAGAGGAAAGTTACCACACGCAACCCCAAAGCAGAAAACGACAGAGCTGGAGAGGCAGGAGCCTGCAAGTTCTTGGGTACTGTTGTGTGGGTCACATTTGAAGACCCACCCTGCTCCGCTGGGCTGCACCTTCTCTTTCTGTCATGTCCTTTGTTACTCAGATTTCCTGTGCCTGACACACTATCCATCCACCCACGACTTAGAGTTATTGGAAGAATGGCAAAGAGGAATGGACAAGGGACCATGGAAAGAAACCAAAGCCATGTTTTTGGAACCCTCTAAGACACACCCAGAAGCACGCATTACTAAGATGCTAGGGATGGCTTCCTCTACTGAAGTCTGTGCGTCAGGATGAATGCCCCCTTTCACTAATTGTCCAGTTAGGATCTCTGCATCAGCCAGGTCCACCTGAGGAGATAACAGCGCTTATGTTTCTGTCATTTCCCCAAAATCCCATCAGCTGACAACCTGTACTTTAGCACGTGCGCTGAGGGGGCTATTTCAAGTATCACCTATAATGCGTCCCTGTCTAACCTTCCATGCAGTTCAGTTTTTCCAGAAGAGTGCAGCTTATAATGCAGCAGCCTCAAGCCTCACCTCCAGGTAAGCCGACCTCAGCTGTGTCCTGCCCTTAGCACTGTCCAGATCAGGGGGCAGCTGGCCCGAAGGCCTCTGTGTCTCATGGGTACAGCAAAAGTCGCTGGGTTTCACTTCTTACAAGGGTGCGGCTGTCTCTAAAGTTTTTAATACATCACCACTGAAACAGGGAGTTGGCTCGCCTTTAATAGCTGTGTTCAGATTCTTTTTGTACTTAGAGTTTTATTCTGCATACAGCAAACCAAAGAGTACAGCCTAAACATGTATCTTTTAAACTATGCATTTTTTAGTCAGTTTTGGCACTATATATAGAAGCTCAGCCCAGGGTTAATACAGTAGTTCATACTTTTATTATTCTTGCCATGCTATTTTCTGAAATTAAAAAAAAAATATATATATATATACATATATATGTATCTATATGCAATAAAATTTTCTTATAATGAAGAGTTGTTTTAGCTTAATTAAAGTATAAAAGAAGTATATACACAGTGCTTAGAAATTGCTAAGCAATGTCGGTATCTGTGTAGAAAATGTATAATTCTTTAAACTAATAATTTTGTTGTTATTGATGAGTGCTGTCTTCATGACCTTTATGTTTAAAAGGTTATGAAAAACATATAATGATATTCTCTGAAAAACATGTAATAGAGACATTTTGTCTAGAGACATAATTTCATCTAAGCTCAGCAATTTACTAATGCATTAAAGGAGGGAACAGTAATGTTTGATTTCTGCAAATTTCCATGAAGTGCCTGACAGGCCAGCCATGTTTTTTTTTTTTTTTTCTCAGCCCTGTACTTATTTCTGTGAGATTTATTTGCTGCAGGCAAACATTTTGATTTTAATTTGTTCCCATTTTTTAATTATCTACATGCTACTGATATCCACACAAAATAGGAAGTTTAGTTCTTTTTGTCTGCCGGTGAGTGAGACCCTAAACTGAACTGAAGTCCCACTTAGTTCTCTGGATGTGAACCGCTGTTCCAACAGACGCTACTTCCAGTAGCTTTTCATATTTCCCTTCTCAGTCATCTGTCTCTGTCTTATCCTACGGGTTGATCTGGCTTGGGTATATTCTACATAAGTTAAAAGAACATTTTTGTTAAAATTGTAGCCTAGAAATTAAATAAATGTGATAATAATTTGTTTAATCCTGAAATCAATAGAAATATTTTAATGGTAGTCTTTCTTTATTAAAGTCACTGACTCAGTGCTTCCTGTAATTGGATTTGTGACATTTAAGAATTTCTTCAAATATCTAAAATAAATTTAGTAACATGATCATATTTTGAGAATGTAATTCACTTCGTGGTGCTTTAATTATTAGGAAAGGCAAAGTAAAAAATAAACCAGATTAGAAGACAACCACACTTGTTTCTTGTCACTAATGAATTGTCCTTTTAGCTAAGTCATGTATGTTTCTAGATATTAATATTGGTAGTGTTAAGTGTCCCTGCAATGCAGTGGTTGGTGATGGATAATTTATATTTCATTCTTTATGTCTAATATTGAAAACTAATTTTGTGTAAAATACTGTGAGAAAACAAGACATAGCAAAAATCATTAAAAAAGTAATGTAATACCACAATGAAGTAAAGGGCCCACTTTGTCTAATTAACTTTTATTATTATGGGCTGATGTTCAGATAAAAAGCATCACTTAGAGTAATCAGGACATTTATTATTTAAGAACATAAGAATATTAGAAATCCAACTCAATGGGGAAATGTTCAGAGAATATATTTTTGCTCTATAGCTTACGTGCTCCTAATAAAAACAGTTGTTGGGCCAGCCAAATAGCTCAGCAGATTAAAGCACCTGCAAGCAGGTGCTGGGGCCAGGGCTTCGATCCCTGGGCCTGCCGTGCCGGCCCCATCCCGGGGAGTGCTGAAATAGCAATTGAAACTGTGGTGGCGCATACCTGCAATCCCAGCTCTTGGGAGGCTGTAAACAGGCGGATCACTATGAGTCCAATCTAATAGTGAGACCCTGAACACCCTATAAACGTTTCCCTAAAAAATAAAAAAAATTAAAAAAAGTTTTTAGCTTGCCCTTTTATATGATCTTGGAAAGACATTTCTTATAAAAGAAGAATTATGTTTTATTTTCCCCAGGCCATTATATTCAGGTAATAGTAATGACAAGCTCTGCGTGCTTACCTTACACCACGCATTCTGCTAACATTTGTCGTTGTTTGTGGTACCGGGACTGAACACTGAGCTACATCCTTGGCTCTTTTACTTTCCTTTGAGATGTCACTACATCACTGAGATCTCCAGCCTGGTCTCCAACTTGTGAGGCCCCTGCCTCTGCTTCTAGACGGCTGGGATTTCAGGAGTGCACCACCATGCACAGATGGTGCTAAATGATAAATAATTTCCTCTTAATTATAGTAGAAATGCTAAGCAGTCAAGGGTCTTTTCATCTATTTCGCTAGTGATGTAACAATGCTTTCAGGATCAGAAGAGAAATTCAAAGGCAAATTAGAGCCAGAATTGTTGTGTATTAAAAAAAGAATTGTTATGTATTATTACTTTTCAATTGAGACTATTTCAAAAGAAATGAAACAATTACCAATGAAAAGAGCTATTTGTCCATCAGTTATTCTTTTAAAAAGAGTAGTAGATTACTTTCATAGCATGTAAGACAGCTGGGTTCAATCCTTCATTGGAGAGAGAGAGAGAGAGAGGCAGAGAGAGAGAGAGACAGAGAGAGAGACAGAGAGAGAGACAGAGAGAGAGACAGAGAGAGAGACAGAGAGACACAGACAGAGAGAGAGACAGAACATATTTATAAAATGTTATTTTCACATTACATTTCAAAATTACAAATAAAAATGTTTTACTCAAAAAGGACAAAATAATTTATAACACAAAAGTATCTGAAACCAATTAACAAATTTATATACTGGCTCACTAACTCTACTGAATTTATAAGAATATACTTTTTTTTTTCTTCTTTTTTTTTTTTTTGGTGTAACTGGGGATTGAACACAGTCCCTTATGCTTGCCAGGGAAGTGCTTGTTCCACTGAGCCATCTCCCCAGCCCCAGAATATACATTCATGAATAAGATTGATAGGTTTCTTTCCACAAGGATTCTTATATTTTCTAATGAATAAATAAATAACAAATAAGCAAGAAGAAGATGTACATTGGTGTATGTCCTCTTCTGTAAAAGGAATTTCTTCAGAAAATTTGACAAATAGAATTGTACTACATATATGTTGATGTTAAAAGGCCCAGATATTTTATGCTTGAATCAAAAAGTAATCATTTTTTCTTATTCTCTTTTTCAAAAGCCTTAATATGAACTCAACATTTTCTTG
>NW_004524630.1:8655753-8663455 GCF_000260255.1 Octodon degus | reverse complement strand
TCCCTGGAGTCATCAGTGTTTATGTGTATCGACAGATTTCCTGCATTTGTTGTATGCGATTCTTGGGTGATTCATTATAAAATGCTATTATAAAATGTGTCCCGTGTTATATTGTTCTCTGTGCTAAAATCTCAAACCATGACACATGGTCTGGTGGTGATATTAGATAAACAAGAAAACAACAAACTTATGTTTAAAAAAGAAGAAAAATTACATGTACATATTCTGTTTACATATTGCAAAGGGCTAGAGTTATGAGACAACTCATGCATATGATACTTTGGTGATAAAAAATTCCACTTCCAATAGTGCTGCTGCATGGGACAGGACATACAAAGTTTGTCCACGAAGCAGCTTGATTGGCAGGACTTCAAGAGTGCCATTCACTGGCTCCAAGCAGCTGTGTTGCAAAATCGGGCTGACCAATTTGAATACAAGTTTGGCTAGAATATTCCCAGAACTGTGTCAGAGAATGTGTGTCTGTGGCCCCAGAGCGATTTGGACCAGCCTACATCATGATGAACTGTGCTCTTATTTTATGGCAAAAAACTAGAACAAAATTTCAGGACAAGATAGAGTAGGGGCCAGTGAGATAGCTCAATGGTCTAAAATGCCTGCTTAGACGAGCTTAGGCAAGGGCACAGGGACACAGGGACTGCAGTTCGATTCCTGTCACCACATGCCACGCCAGCCCTGCCCCCAGGGTGGGCTGAACTGGTCACAAAGAAAAAAAAAAGATGGGAGGGTAATGACAAGTAACACATCACATATTATCATCTTTAAAGTACTTACCTGGAGTACAAAACACAGATTAAAAATTCTCCAGTCGAGTGAAGCACAAACATTCCTTTTCTATGAACTAAGAGACATTGATATTATAACAAACATGCATTTCTCTCTCTTTCCTCCTTCCTTTCTTCTCTCCCCCATTTTAGTTTCTTTTTCCTTTTCAACAATTTCTTCCCATTTAAATCAGGTCTAAGGGCCCGCAAGATAGCTCAGTGGACTAAGTTCCTGCTTTGGCAAGCTCAGAGACCAGAGTTCGATCCTGGGTCCTGCATGACACTTTGGACCCACCCTGGCAGCGCACTGAGCTGGGAACTAGTCCAGGCATGTTGGCGTATGCCTGTAATCCCAGCGCTGGGGAGGCTGAAAACAGGAGGATCATTATGAGTCTCAGCTGCATAGTAAGACCCTGCAACAACTACATAAATGAAAATAAATAAATACAGTCTAAAATGTGTAACACTATTCCACAGTCTCTTGTGGAAAACAACTTTCTGCCTCTCAGCTGTAGTAATTTATTTCTTGTTATGCTCATGCAGATCCTGCTGTACTTTCCTTGAGTCTGTGTAGTAAGCATATACCATCAAGTCTGCACACCTACGTATCTTAAACGCACTAAGCATGCTTGCCTTGCGTGGAAATCATTCAATTATATTTCCACAAAGAAATGAACCTTCAAGTATGTTTATAGGTTGCAATGCGTTTACTTTTTAATTTTTTTTATTTAAGGGAAGGGTCTACAGGGTGTTCAGGGTCTCACCACGAGATCGGACTCATAGCGATCTGCCTGTTTACAGCCTCCCAAGTGCTGGGATTACAGGCACGCGCCACCATGCCCAGTCTCAATTGCTGCCTCAGTGTGCCCCAGGAATGGGGCTGGCATGGCAGTCCCTGGGAATGAACCCCCGGCCCCTGCACCCCCAGCCTTTGCAGGCACTTTAATCCACTAAGCTATTTGGCCGGCCCTTACGTGTTTACATTTAAACAAGAAACTTTCAATAAAATACTCTATACAGTCACTTTGTTTAAACAGTTCTATCTTACTGAATTGTTACCTTATGAATGATTCTTGAATGGTAAGAGCAAGTATAAAGGAAAGGAAAGTTGTGTTGGTATATTCACTAATGTATCCAACAGGGTATGGTGTGCTATACGCCACCAGTAGGAGCACTGCTTTCAACGTATGCATAAGATTTTGTAAGTTGGGAAAGTTCTAATATATTTAATCATCAAACTTTAGGGAGAATGAACTATTCACTTTATTTTCAGTTATAGAGTTAGAGAAATCAAAATTGTATATACGAGAGAACACCACTTAGCTTGGCACATAGATGGTGAAGCACAAGAACATGAGCGTCACATTTTCTAGGGACTAGGAAGTTGGATCCAGAGAGTGACCTCTGTGTATTCTACTGTTTCCCGTTTCCTGTTCCTGACAATTTCTGTGCATTCTTTGTACAATGAAATTCTTCTTACTTGCCTCAGTAATAAGCTGTGCCTCTCATAACATTTTGATCTTGGGTCTGAAAGCTTTTTCACTTTTGCACTGTTGTCTTTTACACTTGAAAATATGAGAAAGATCTGTCAAATGGATAGTAATTTTTAAAAATGGAGCAGAAATAGAGTAGACACTAGCAAGATGAAGGACAGGCTCAGCTTTAAGTCTTAAGGTCTTAAGTCTGAAATGGCCTCCAGGTACCAACAGGTTAAAGGCGTGGTTTTCAGCCCAAGAATATTAGGTAGGGTGACAGAGCCTTAAGGGTGGGGCCCAGCGGAATGTATTTCAGTCATTGGGCGGGAGGTAGTTTGGGATTCCCACCCCTCCGTGACTTCCTTCTTCCCTGCTGCCATGGTGTGAGCCCCTTTCTGCCGCGCATTCTGCGCAGGACGTGCTGCTTACTGCAGCAGCGCTCAAGCAACAGGGCCAACCAACCACACGCTGAATGCTCTGGAACTCTGAGAGAAGGCAGAGCTTTTGACCATCTGATCTGATTATCTTGGCTGTCCTATGGAAGTCTAATTGACACTGGAACTGATAGAAAATTGAAAGCCTAGAAATAGGGGAAGATATGTTGCCCCGTAGGTCACCTCCTCGATTCAAGGAGATTTTATTTGACCATGTCAGTGCTACTGCTAAGGCTTTGAAACCAAAGAGCAAAGCATGTGCATCCATCTCCCACTTGTGAAAATCAGACCCTAATGATCTAGATTAGCTGTGATATTCCTTGCAGGCAGATGGGGGCTCTCCAGCCCTGAGCGAGGGCTGAGCATTAGGTGTCCAAGTGCACCAACTCCTGGAGGCCCAGTACCCAGAGGCCCTGTCTTTCGGGGCTGTTGGTTTTCAGGGTAACTGGGCTTCAGTTATACACAAGTAACAGTACAAGGAAAAAGCAGAGCAATCAGGTGAGAACGTTGGAAGAGGTTATTCTTCAAGATACTTACATTTTTGAAAATGAAAATTGGTTTCCATTTTTTATTCAAAGCAATTAAAATAACAATGGACAGTGCTGAATGTACTTTATATCTAATCAGATATATAACATTGCTCTAAGTTTCTATAATTTTCCAATGTTACTTTATGTTGCAAGCAAATCAATATTTTAATTTAATACTATAGTTAACATAATAGAATCTACCTCACATTTTTCTAAAAACACAGAACTGACTGTAGCATATGTACCCTAATATAGATTATGAGGAAAGACAAACATTTTAATATGCTCCAAAGACTAAAGATAAGCTATAATATCCTGAAAGGATGACACTACTTGTGTTTAAAGTGAGAATAACGAGAATCAGTGATGGCTCAGTCGAAAGGAATGAAATGCAATGTATTTTTAAAAATAAGACAAACTGTTGGGGCAAGAGAGATAGCTCAGTAGAATACGCACTTGCTTGACAAGAGCAGGTCTTGAGTTCAATCCCCAGTACAAAAAAAAAAAAAAAAAAAAAAAAAACTATTGAAGTCCAAGTAACTAGTTGAAATCAAACTACCCTCATGCAAGACAATGAGAGAGATGTATCACCTTAGGTTTATAATCTTATAATATGTAGCGCAGGGGCTGGGGGTTCAATCCCTCCACCTTCCATTCTGGCCCCTCCCTCAGGGCATGCTGAGATGGCAATTGAGATGGCGTGGTGGCACACGCCTGTAATTCCAGCTCTTGGGAGACTGTAAACAGGTGGATCATTATGAGTCTGATCTAGTAGTGAGACCCTGAACACCCAGTAGATTCTTCCCTAAAATACACATTAAAAAAAAAAAATTATAATATTTAGCGCTTCTAGACAAGCTTTAGAAGGCTATCAGTTTAATTAAATTTGACCCCATGTAACTTTTCACATGGTATTTGTCACTGTGTAATAGGTTTTGAATTTTTATTTATTTGTTTGTTTTTTACCAAGAATCTCACTCATGACATTGTGCTTGCACTGTGCCACTGAGCTATATCCCAGGCCTGCCACTTGTATAATAAGAATGAAGGCATAAATAATTATAAAACATTATTAGTAATCAGGGCAAAAACAATTCCCATGAATACTATCCAGTTTAATTTCAAATTTGTTTCAGTAATTGTTAGCAAATAGGATAGGTACATTTTGCGTTCAAAACCTGTGGGCAACGTACATTGATTGATGCTAATGGAAAACTCAAGGACTTCTTTTGCAGAAAGCCTAAGGGTCTCTCTCTCTCATTTAAGAGTATGGATCAGATGTGACTTCTCTCAGGTATCTACCCTTTGGCTGAACAACTAACTCTTTGGCTTAACAACTATAATCCTACTGAACCCTTATTCAGGTTAGTTCACTTGATTGACAAATGGATGCTCTTTCTTCTTATCTATACTTCCTTTATAAATCCATTTTTTCCCAAAACCATAAAGATTTAAGAACAATATTAAATCACCCCTCAACATTATTAATACTTCAACAGATTTTTAAAATTGCCCTTACCAGGTATTTTAACTTTGTGTTTTATATACCATGTTTTCAAATTCTTTTCATGTAAGGATCACCAATCTTTCCAGTGACCAAGAACATTGCTGATAAAGGAAAAAAAAAATGTATGCTACTTATTTTGTCAATAACTACATATAAGGCTTAGTGAATCTGGTATAAAGAAAAAAGCAAAATCAATAAATTTATACTTAAGGATGGTGATGAACTGAAAAATGCTGCTGTTTGCCACTAATCTACAAGTCCCTTTGCTCTAAATTGCTTGAACAAAATTACTTCTAACTGTATCCAAAGCAGTGGGTACTAAACTAAATTATTAAAGGAATAATTTAAAACCTTTATAGGTACTTGAATCATGATATTAGAATGGTAAAATAGCAAAAGTTTGATCAGAAAATAAAACTCATATTCTACAGATTATTTTTAATATGTTGAGGAAAGTTTCTAATTTTTCATAGGAAAATTGACCAAAATTGACTTAAAGGTAATTTTAGAGAATATTATATATTCATCTCAAAACATATGCCAAAATATCATTTGGTATATCATAATTACAAGCTTTGTTGGCTTTAGAGATCGTCCAACACCCCACATGACCCAGTGGAAATATGTAGGAATGTGTTCCAGAATTTGGGAAGAAAATAACCTAAGGACAGTTATAGGAATATGTAAGAATTATATGATTATAAATAGAATTGAATATTAATGTAATAAATGGACTGACACCAGAAAAAAGTTGAAAGTTTTAGCTTGTGAGGAAAAAGTCTTATTTTCAATCCCAGGGACTATGGCACAGTGGGTGAAGGTGTTTTATTACTATTACATAAGAGAATCAATTTTAAAATGCTACTTCCTGACCTTTGCAGGAAGATGAAATTATTACTTGTACTTCTATTCAGAACCCTCATAATAAGAGAGGACAAAGCACCAATGCTCTTACCTCAGGTTCCTATAATGAATGTAATGTGATTTTGTCAATTAGAGTCTCAACCAGGAAACTGCCTGTGGGAATTTTGTGGCTTTGATTTAGAACAAATTATCTTTAAGTTTTTCTCTTAGGTACATGACAAGAATCACCAGTGAGAACTTGTTGAAGTAAACTCCAGACTTCGTTCTTCTTTGGGAAGTTCTAGAATGGGGTGGATTCTAGACACATTGTGATGGATTTGTCACTGCCAATAGAACATTTAACAGAAAAAAGTTGAGTGAGTGCTCATGAGGCCAACTGCATTCCTGATTTATCTAGAATGGACTCATGATATTGGAATTCTTTTATAATAAATATTTCTAAATATATTCAGAACAAAGCACCATTTTCAGGTTAACTAAGTGCAGTCCCATGGCAGCTGTAAATTTCTGAGACAAAGAAAAATGTGCAGTTTTCTAGTGACTCAGAGGGTGACAGAGATGTTCAGACTGTGTTGTTCTAATCTCTAGCTCTGTTCTTTGATCACATTATCCAGCTAAAAGTGAAGACAACAGACATGAAGCAGGCGAAGAAAGAATAAGGATAGAATTCATCACTGAGCTATGGAAAGAAAGAAGATCCTAGGACTTTCTTGTTCATAAATATTTCGTTAGTGGTTTCTCTAAAAATAAAGTAAATTATAACAAAAGCTCCAAATTGCTTCACACCTTTAATGGAACTTTTATGTGTCCCCAGATTCTGAAACATTTATTCTGAGCTAATTCCTTTATACACAGTTTTGAGATTATATATGCAAGATTTCAGTTAAGATTTGCAAATCTAGTGTAAATGCTATTTTAAAAAATGAGAGAAATATCTTAATGTTTTAAAAATATTTCCATGTTTTGTAAGATAATGAAGATCACAGTTCTGAAAGAATGCTTACCACTCTGTATTGTGTTTTGCTTCTCACCCACTCTGTACTCTAAGTAGTTTGCATGAAAATATTTTAATTTATAGAGCAAATGATTCATTCACATTTAACCCTACTAGAATCTAATCTATAAGCATGCTCATCATGTTGTCACTGTACGTTCACGTTTTAACCCTTGCAAGCACTTGTATTATAAGTTGTTGGGAAAAAATCAGAACAGTTCTTCTCACAAGAGTAAGAATTTGTGAAGTACTTCACAGTCATGATTACTCTATGCCTATGATTTCACTTCAATGTATTTGATGACTAGGAAGTGCAGAATTAAACAAAAGCTGCATTTAAAATAATTGGTGCTGATGATAATACGTGCCATTGTGGAAAGTTTGAAAGTGTAGGCACACGGAGAGTGGTGTAAAGAGTAGTCCTAGTCAGACCTCACCCTCCAGCAAGACAACAGGCAGACCAATTACCTGGATCGATTTTGTAACACAGCACACCAGCAAAGTGAGTACACATTTCTTCTTTATGTACATACATGTGTTGTTGAGAATATGACAAAAGTCCTCAGAAACAGAAACAACGAAGGAAAGAAAAGAAAAGCCACAGAACTAAGGCAGCCGGGAGGACCCTGCTGCTGCGGCTCTCCATTTTAATGGGTGGTAGGAGCAAATCTCCAGTTTCTGGAATGGTTAGAAATCATTATTGGACCCTCAGAAATAAACTCCTAAAGGTGATTGCCTTAAGAAAAGGGCACATTGTGAAGCCAGAATATGACTCAAAGAATAAGCCTGAGATGGAAACTCATGAACGGAGAAAACAACAGGAATTTCCAGCGATGGGCTCACCCTAGTGTGTCCAGGATCCACTTGCTTCTAGAGGTCCTCACGCTGCCACAAGTTCTCATTGATGACTCTTCTCATGCACCTAAGAGACAAAGATAAAAATGATCTGTCTTAAAGCCACAAAATCTCATGGGTAACATTTCATGAAGGAGACCATAATTTTCAGTCATATGAAGTATGAAGCTTCAGGCATTGTGAACAATTGCCAACAGAAACAAGGACAACAACAGCAGAGTAGCCAAGATTTCAGATGCACTGATCAGATTACGTGAACTA
>NW_004524630.1:8652186-8654388 GCF_000260255.1 Octodon degus | reverse complement strand
TACATGAACTGGTACTGCGCTGGGCCTGTTACGTATGCGACAGAGGGTGCCCATCTCTGAATCAATGAGTTTCCTTTAACAAAGAGTTTATCTGAGGAGCAGATAAGCAAAGTCTCTAATAGGTAAGGTGCACTTGTGCTCATTTCTTAAAGAATAGAGAAAGGAAATTTGGCTCTCTCACTGAGGCACATGCTCAGGAAATAGTGATGTTAACACGGTTGCTGTGTGGTGTGACAGCTAGAAGGCGGCCGGGAAGCAGGCGCACACACTCAAGGGAAGAATTGGAAGTGTGAAAATAATTACCTTCAAGTCCCTGAAAGTAAACAAGGCAACCACTAGCATCGTAACACATGCATCAGAAGTGTTGTCTGCTACAGGGGGCTGGTGAGATAGCTCAGCAGACTAAGGAGTCTGCCTAGGCAAGCTTGGGCAAGCGAAGAGACCATGGTTGGATGCTTGGCACCACATACCGTGCCAGCCCACCCTCAGGGCAGGTTGAGCTGGCCACAGAGTCTGGCGTGGTGGCACACACCTGTAAACCCAGCACTGGGGAGGCTGAAAACAGGAGGATCACCATGAGTCTGAGTTGTGTAGTGAGATCCCTTAATAACTAAATATATTTAAAAACTTAAAACGATAAATAAAAATAAATTCAAATTATAAAAAGTGTTGTCTGCTACAAAGAGAGTTGGGGGTTGATAATATATTCCTTAGGTGGATGAGCTCCAAAGTGAATCATGTTTTAGTGTCAACCAGAGGCAAGTAAAGCTGGATACTTTATGTGGGTTTTCCTCTAAGTTTTATGTAGAAAATATACTTCAAAATTATACTCTAGATTTTAGTCTTTTCCCCAAGCTAAAGATGAGCAGTGCACCTTTGCTCAGGATTCTCAGCAACGGCAGAGACCCTGGGTCCTGCCAGGCACAGGCTCAGGAGAGGAATTAGCGGCCACTAAGTGTGAGCCTTGCTCGGCGAGGCTAGCACATTTAATACATTTTCTCATCGTAGATTTTTCCTCTTAGCATGAGTTTATCAGCGTGGCACCATCTGGTAAGTTGAGGAGCACTTATAGAGAGAACAATGTCCTGGACATTGAAGCAAGCTTCTTCCTGTCAAATCATATGCACAAATCAAGTATTCATTGTTCAGAACATATTTTCTGACTATAATATAGCAAGTAGAAGATAGTAAGAAAAAATCATAAAATGCTTCACATATTTAGAAATGAAGGCATTTTCTATGTAATTCACAGTACAATGAAGAAATCACAGTGGAAGTGTATTCAAATTTATATAGATGGTAATGTAGAAAATGTTAATCTGGGGCTGTAGCCCAGTGGTACAGTGCTTGCCCAAAATGCACAAGGCCCTGATTCAATCCCCAGCAGCACTAAGAAGAGGGAAGAGGAGCAGTAGGAGGAGGAGAACAAAGTGGAGAAGAAGAAGGAGGAGGAGGAGGAGGAGGAGGAGGAAGGGGAGGAGCAGTAGGAGAAGGAGAACAAAGTGGAGAAGAAGGAGGAGGAGGAGGAAGAGGAAGAGGGGGAGGAGGAGAAGGAGAGGAGGAGGAAGGGGGAGGAGCAGTAGGAGGAGGAGAGCAAAGTGGAGAACAAGGACGAGGAGGAGGAGAGGAAGAATAAGAGGAAAGAGAAAAAAATCTTAAACATAGATTGTTCAAGACAGAGAGAAATAGCCTTCACTGTGGAGGAAAGTGCAAGACTGAGAATTTATTTTAATGTTAAGAAAAGAGCAACAGAGAGAAAATAACAAAAAGAAGAACTAGAAGATGCGTACCACTACCAGATGCTGTGTACCACTATGCAGACTGTGTGTTTGGGAAGTTTCCCTGCTTATTTTCTAATTCAGGAGAAAACTGACACTTTATGGCACTTTGAGGGGCAGTAATTTTAGTGAAGGTCTTGGCAAGTGGTTGGATGGTGCTGAAGATAGATATGGGAAGAGTATGAATAAATGAGCTGTGGGGAAGCCCCTGCACGCTAGCCACAGCCCCGGTGCTGCCCATCTTCCAGTGTTCTCCAGTGTCAAAATTAGTCAAAATGTTTCCAGAGTGCTGGTGGCTGCTAGTGTAGACAGGAGTAAATGCAAACCCTCTCCAGGGGCAGACACCATACTAAGCTTTAAATTATTTCAGTTACCTTATTTCCAAATACAGCGCTAGGCCAGTGATTCAGTAAGTCATTCATGG
>NW_004524630.1:8649750-8651606 GCF_000260255.1 Octodon degus | reverse complement strand
AAAAGACACAAGACTAAAATTCAGTATATACTATCTGTGGCAAGTGTAATTGGTAGGAATATAAGAGAAGAACAGTGTGAAAAGAATTATGACAACAATGAAATATATTCATGTATAGATACAAAGAAATGAAATAAAATTAGCAAACAGCTTCCACTGATGTTTAAAACAGCCAGCCAAATAGCTCAGCAGATTAAAGTGCCTGCTTAGGTAGGCACAGAGACTGGGGTTCAATCCCTGACATGCCCTGTCAGCCCCACCCCTGGGGTGCCCTGTGACAAGGACTGAGACTGGGTGTGGAGATGCTTGCCTGTAATCCCAGCACTTGGGAGGCTGAAAGCAGGAGAATCACTATGAGTCCTATCTGTGTAATGAGACCCTGTAGGCCCTAAACTAAATACATTAAAATATAAAAAGTAAAATATAGTAAACATTATTTCATCAGATTTAGGTTAGAAAACAAAGAATTTTCAGAAATAAAGAATCTGCTAATTAAATTTATATCCTAAAGAAATTTAACATGAAATACCATTATCTCATTAAATCCATATCATAAAAATTTGATGGAATGCAACTTCCATTACGAAAAAAGATTTTAAAAAATAAGAAAATACTTAAAATATATTTTGAAGTTTAGTCTACCATTGAAGACAATTTCCCCAGACAAATCATAATTAGAAAAAGGAGACCAAATACTATATTCATTAACCCAAACTAATTTTAATATTTTGGAAATTCAGAAATGTTACAAAAATATTTCTCTTTAGTAATTCCTATCAATTAATCCTGACAGCCTAGCCTCACAAAATTGTAATTAAAACATATAAAAAATTAAAAGGAAGAATAAGATACTGTCACTCTTGGTATAAGAGATTTTCCGGCAGAGAAAAAAATAAAAAAAATCCAAAAAAGCTCAAATTCTTCATATAAAAGATAAGAAAATTGCTAAACATCAATCAATTCACTCCAACAAATAACACCTTTATTCAGCAGCAATAAATATTATCCATGTAAAATAATTTTTAAGATATCTAGATGTGATTAAATATGATGGTAATAAAAACATGAACTATAACTGCAAAAATATGTAATGTAAATGAAATACATTGAAAAATATTTAATTTGAAAGACATGTCTCACAGTAGAGGAAATTTTACTGTGTTGGAAATATTAATTCAATTTAAGTTGATTTAAATATTTAAGGGAAGTGAAGCATAACTTTAAAGACACAGACTCTAGTAAAAGTATAACAATCTGTAAAGAATGAAAATCAGATGAGAAACAGGTTTTATAATTGCCAGATAAGTAATTAAAATAGTTATGCTTGGCATGGTGAATTCTGTAAGTTGAAAAGCAAAACAAGAGAATGAATGGAGAATTTAAGCACAGAAAAACACTAAGGAATATAAACAAAATGATAGATGTAAAGGTCTGTTAAGTTTAAAATGCCTTTGCTTTGTTATTCAGCATAT
This sequence comes from Octodon degus, assembly GCF_000260255.1. Taxonomy (NCBI): domain Eukaryota; kingdom Metazoa; phylum Chordata; class Mammalia; order Rodentia; family Octodontidae; genus Octodon; species Octodon degus. Next base: position 8,650,134 of record NW_004524630.1, on the reverse strand, counting down.
TTGAAAAAGACCAGTGAAAAATTCCTGCAAAACTAAAATGATAAAGAAAGCAAAGAAACACCTAAACAAAGAAAGGTGTTTTGATTTCAAAACTCACTGTGTAGAATAATTGAAGAAGGAAGTGTCGGGCGCTCGTTGAAATCACACGCGAGTCAGATGGTGCTTAAGCTTTTTATTCTTCTCTCCCCCGAACTTCTCCCCGGAACTACTACTCAACCAAACTACTTTCCAAACTACTTCCCGAACTCCTCCGCCGAACTACCCCGGACCTTCTGTTACATCCTCTTTTATACTCCCCAGGACCAATCAAATAAGGCTGCGTGTCTTAAACCGGCCAATGGGCAAGTGCCTGGTTGTAACAGCTCTTAGCCAAATAGAATGCGC
>NW_004524630.1:8648735-8649380 GCF_000260255.1 Octodon degus | reverse complement strand
AATGCAAAATTTCATCAAACAAAATAATAAGAATTTAACAATGGTTGTTCTATTGCATATTGTAGTCTTCCAGTTAGTTGCTGTAAAGTGTAGAAAATCAGTGGGGAAGAGAGAAGCCAGCAGAAAACACACCTTACATACAGAGAAGTGAATATGAAAATTGCAGGAAACTTTTTATAGGAAATTAAACAACAAAGAGGGAATAGAGTGACATATTTTAAATGTTAAGAGGGAATTTCCAATCAGATTAGAATTATGTATCTAACAACCATTGTTTTCCAAAACATCACTAGTGGACATGCATTGTGCAAAAATAGAAAGGAAGCTTTCAGGGAAAAATGATATAAAGTTACTCAGAATCTCAGATCTTCATAAAAAAATGGACTTAAGGGAAAAAATAAATTAAAATGCTTCTTCTCAGGCTATGCTAGCAGCTCAGCACCTAGCTGCAGTGCTACGGGGATGTGGTGGAACCATCAGGAGATGATGCCAGGGCAAAGCTGCTAGGTCCATGGAATCCTGCCCCGGAAGGATGGTAGGAAACCTACTTCCTCCCTTCTCTTTCCCTTCCTGGACATCACTGGGTGAAGGCTTTCTCCACCAGGATGTAATGTCTGGCCATATGCCCAAGAAATCGGCCCACTG
>NW_004524630.1:8645808-8647255 GCF_000260255.1 Octodon degus | reverse complement strand
CTTGTTTTGAAATTTAAAAAAATTTTTAAAAATTAAAAAAAATTAAATCCAATAAAAATAGTGGGAAATTTTATATGAAGATCATTTCAGGCACAACCGAGTGAATTGAGTATGGACAAATAACAAAAATTAAAACTGAAAATAAAAAAAATAATAAAAGCAACCAAGGCTGAAACAAGAAATAAGAACAAGTATGATTATGAAAATAGTTTAACAGGGTAAATATTATTTTGATCACTTCTTTCTAATACATGGCACCTGCTCAATGATAGAATACATACATTTCCTTCTTGAGCTCTTATGAAATATTCAACAAAAAATAACTGAAATATCCTAAAATATTTGAAGACTAAACAACTCTGTTCTAAGTAATCATGGGTCAAAGATGTCTTAAATGTAGTAAGAAAGTATGTTGATATAAAAATGAATCATGCATAAATATGGAATTGTTAGTCCTTAGAGATTTATGATATTAAGTATGTACATTAGAAGGCAGAACTGAAGTAACCTGAACTTCCAAGTTCAGGAACTAAAGAAACTAATTTCAAACTAAATCACTAAACAGGAGAAAACATTCAAAGATTTAATCAGAAATTCCTATGAAATTTACAGTGGAAAAGCAATAGAGGAAATTAGTAGGGAAAAATCTATTCCTTAGAAAAGATGGACAAAACTTACCCATCTCTAAAAAGACTGAGAAAATAAATAAAAAGTACCTATATATGACTGAAAGTTAAACTGTGTACAGGTTTTGCAAAAACAAAAAATAATTAAGGAAAATATATATATACATTTACAAATAGATAGCTGAAACTAAATTCTTTACAAAGGATAAACTACATCAATTTTACAGTATCAATTAATTTGAGTAGGCCACAGAAATAGCTCAGTAGAATAAGCACCTGCCTTGCAAGCACAGGGCCCTGAGTTCAATCCCTGGTACTGAAAAAAAAAAAAAAATTAGTTTGAGTAACTTTACATCTATTAAAAAACTAAGGGCCAGCCAGATAGCTCATTGGACTAAAATGCCTGCTTCCCCAGGCACAGGGATGGGCGTGCTGTGCCCACAGGGCACTCTGATATGGTGAATGAGACAGGGCGTGGTGGCCTCTAATCCCAGCACTTGGGAGGCTGTAAACAGGAGGATCACTTCGAGTCTGATCTATGGTACCAATTCATTTTGCCTGTAAGCATTAAACAAGAATTTTTCTACCAAACAATAAAATAGAAGAACACTGATTCTGCACTACCTTCCTGAAACATAGAATAGGAATATCATGTTCTGATTAGTTCTAATGGAGCTAGAGTTATCTTGCTCAGAGTCTGCAAAGAGAATACCAAATAAGTGAATGAAGGGAAGGGAAGATCCTTAGCCATATTTCTCTGTAGTTGCAAATTACATCGTACAAAATTAGAGTAAAACATCCAGAAGGCTTCAAGCAGACTG
>NW_004524630.1:8644953-8645708 GCF_000260255.1 Octodon degus | reverse complement strand
GCTTGGCCCGAGCAGGAGCTTTAGTCCACTGAGCGATCAGGCCGGCCCTAACTCTTTCCTTCTTAAAAGTGGATTATCTCAGGGATTTTGCCACCTTGAAGGACAACTGGCTGATGTAACAGTGATGAAATTGTATAACATGTTCTATTTAAAGTATGCAAGATCGGTCAAATAGTTAAACATTAATGCTTACTTTCAATAAACCTTAATTAATTTTTTTCTTGTCTTTTTCCTTATTTATTTTTTCAATTTATTTTAAAGAAAATATAGTAATTGATAAGATGTTAGAAATGGTACCACTTTAGAAGAACAAGATGAGAGGTATGGCCCATGGTTTTTGTGTGCACTTTACTGGCTTCAATGTTGTTGCTCAGATTACAGATATTAACATGTAGAGTAAGTCAAAGTGAATATTTTCAGCATTAACTGCTACTTCCAAAAAACTGATGGAGATTAGTATTACAGTCACCTCAGCTATCCTGAATATATACGTAAATGATTTTTTCCCTTACTGTTTTTCCTCTTTTTCCTTTCCGTAATTTTAATCTTTAATTATTTGACCAATCTTACATACCTCTGCCTGTTAATCTGAACAACATATTTGACAATGAAAATATGTAATACAACCATTGTTAAATATTTATTCTTGTTTTGAAATTTAAAAAAATTTTTAAAAATTAAAAAAAATTAAATCCAATAAAAATAGTGGGAAATTTTATATGAAGATCACTTCAGGCACAACCGAGTGAATTGAG
>NW_004524630.1:8636379-8642391 GCF_000260255.1 Octodon degus | reverse complement strand
GGGACCACAGTAAGAATTTTGGCTCTCCTATTTTTTAGTGAAAACCCAGACCAAACTGCCTGGATTAGTTTTATCTCAAGGACTGTTCCCAGATAATTCTGAGCCACCTGGTGCAGGTGTTATCTATACTGGAGTAAAGACAACTCGCCTTCCTTCCTGCCGTGGGCTGTGCCCATTGTTCCTTGGTTCGCTGGTGGAGCAAAGCAGGATAATGATGCCCCCGCTTGTGTAGTTTAACTGATACTACAGAAAGAAGGGCCACCAGTCCAGAACTGAAACAAGCTTCTTTGTGCATCAGAGCATGGTGTCCTGACTGATTTAAACATTTGCCTGTTGTGATAGTTAACAGATTGTGTCAACTTAAGTAAGAATTGCCCGATAAATTATCTCAGCTTCTTTCTGAGTGTGGCTGAAAGGATTTGCCGAAGAGAGAAAACTTATCCTGGGTTTGAGTGGCACCAATGAATAAGATTGTTGTTGTTCCCCAGATGAAATAAAAGGGAAAGGAAGAAGGAAGCCTGCCCTCTGCGAAGCTCGCCTGCACCTTCAGCTTGGACTTTGCTTCCTATCTTCCAGTGTAGGCTCTTTAGCCTTCTGGGACAGGCATTGTATACTACATCTGAAACTTCTTGGGAATGTATAAAATTTCAAAATGAAGCACTTTCAGTATACTAATTTCTAAAACATACCATAAATGTCCCTACAATTACATAATCCTAATAGTTCAGAAACAGACTGAGATAACTTTAGATCATTCAGTAAAATGAAAGGAATTTCGTATTTTTGTTGTTGTTGTTCAGGATCTCACTACACATCTCAGACTCATAGTGATCCTCCGGTTTCCAGCCTTCCCAGTGCTGGGCTTGCAGGTGTGCAAGACCATGCCCAGTCTCCGTGGCCCATTCAGTGTGCCTGGGTGAGGGGTGGTCGTGGTAGGCGGTGCTAGGGATTGAACCCTGGCCCCTGCCATCGCCTAAGCAGGCGCTTAGTCCACTGAGCTATCTCACCAACCTCATCTTTAAAAATACTACATGGGGTCTCCTTTTGTGATATTTCTTATCTGCAATTTGTGGTAGAATGAAAGTGGCCTGCTCTATATTAGTGTGAAAAATCAGCAATGTTGTCAGAAATAATCATAGGTCATTTGAAGGGTAAAAGTAGTGAAAGCTGTAACTTTACAATTTTAAATATATTTATTCTATCACTGTACATATTCTAACTGAGGACCAAGTGACCTCATATTTGGATAATAGGAGCTTTGTAAATTGCCTATTGAATTCATCAAAATATTATAATGGTACGTGATAGTGTTTTGTCACCTATTTCTGTATCTTTGGCCCTGAAATTAGCTATTTCCTTAAGAAAATAATATTTTGAGATACAAGGGTAGGCACTGCATTTATTCATTAGTTCTCTGAGAGCCATGATTCCTGAGATTGTTAGTAAAAAGGACAATGTTTTTCCAGGATGAGACACATCATGAGATCCTACTTGTAGTTCTGATTAAAGCTATGGAGCCGTCACCTCAGCCCTTTCACATTCCACTTAGGCCTCTTTTTCCCACGTGAAAAATCAAGGCTCTTGACAAAATAAATCCTAATTTACTTTATCTCACAATACAGACAACAATGTCAGGACCATAATATCAATCTTCCTTTTAAAAAACGAAAGTACTGAAAAGTATCGTATGATACACATTTTCACTTTTTTATTTTAGTATATTGTCTTAACCCTCCTTGGTCTCCTGTAACATCACTCCTGAGACAATGGCAATTTAGTGAGAACAGAACTTTATTTTCTCAGCACTCTGGAGGCTGTGAAGTCCCCAGATCAAAGCACCAGCCACTTTCATTGTCTGGTGAGGGATCCTGCTTCCTTATAAATTTAAGTACTCTAAATTTCAGATGGAAGAGGAAAAAAAAATACGCTCAAAGCTGCTGCTGTGAGGGCTTCGTTCTGCTCCTACCAGAGGAGCCTGACACCTTTGCTCCCTTCGCAGGGCCCACTGCTCCAGGCCATCACATGGACAGCTCCCGGAGTTAGGGAGGGACACACTTAATCCACAGTGTGCCTGCACCTGCATCCCTCTGGTCTCTCTGTGATGGGGAGACCAAGATAAATATTCACTAGCTGATGAGATAGCAAAGCAATGTTCCATCCTCTGGTGGCTAAAAGATTTATTTTAGGATAAATTAAAGAGGCAATAGGGCCCAGGGAGATAGCTCAGTAGAATAAGTGCTTGCCTGGTAAGCACAGGGTCCTGGGTTCAATCCCCAGTACTGAAAAAAAAAAAAAGAAAATTAAAGAGGCAATAAATGATTTCCTTATTGCGCTGCTTAAAAATAGTATCAGCCTGAAGCAGTAGACAACACCCACAGACAAATCATTCATTTGAGAGTTCACACCCAAGAAACCAAAACCATCATGTTCATTAAAGAGAAGCACACATTTGTTTTCTATCCCAAGTTCTCTCTTAACAGCATTATTACAGTTCAATGAAGGGTGACCGAAGGGCTGCTTGCCATCCTCATTTCAACCAAACGAACAATGACAGAGAAAGAAGATTAGTCAGAAGTCAGAGCGCTGAGCCTTTGCAAAGAGAACACAGAGCAGATTTTCCTGAAAGTCAGAAAAAAGTGAATGACTGCACCCTTAGATATTTAGGGGTATCACTGAAGGAATACTTTTCTTAAATATCTTGAACTTGTTTATAAATGTGATGCTTTCACATATTCTGTTCTTGTTGCAAGAATGTTTGTTTTATCATAAAAACAATTTCTTCAAATCTTTAGTAAATCATATATTAGAATCAAATGTCCTATTTATTGTGTAGGTTTTTTTATGCTTCTGTTTCCTTCATGAATACTGTAATGCAATGGATGTGAACCTCACATTCCAACTGGAGACTGATGGGAGTGGGTAGACCTTATCTCTGTGATACTTTTCCCTTATGTCTTTTGTACATCCATATGGACGTTACGCATTTATTTTAATTATGTCTGTAGAAAATGAAAACCTACATCATTTTCTACAGCAATATTGCATACAAGTCCCAGAATTTGCTTTGTTCCACGCTCATTTAAGCAGCATTGGCCATTGAGATTTCTGGTCACCTTGTCTGCCATTTTGACTGAGGATTTAAAGTACTTTCATATTGAATTAAAATTTTATTTCTGAGAAATAATTTTCACGTAGATAAGAACTTGCAAACTGTTGAACAGAAAACCTTACCTGTAGCCTACCTAAGGATGAATTTAGCGAATGCCATAACAGATAAATGATCAGTTAGCTTAATGTGTGCTTTAGAGTATATGGAAATGGCACACTATTCTAATGGTCTGAGTGAAATAGTCTCACTAAAATCTCGATTACATTACGTGACATTTCGTGTCCAGAGGCAATTTCAACAATTTATGCTGAGTCAGGGGTTTGTGCAAGTAGTTTTCTTGAGTGTTTTAGTGCTTCGCTTACATGGTAACTGTGCCATATTTCACTTCAAATAACCTACCTCAGTTTGATTTTTAAAATCAGTTTCACACCAATGTCTGTTTTTCACAGCACTGATGGACTCATCTTAGAATGAAAGATTCTGAGGCCATGAAGGGAGTTTTAAAACATGAATACTCATTTGGTGAAACTCATCTGTGTTCTTCCCACTCTGTCACTAGTTAGCCACTTTAAACATCTGTAGTATCTGAGGTCTCTCTGGCTTCAGCATGAAACTCTGTGGGTCTACCTCAGGAGCAAAGGCAACACATTCCAAGACGTTCGTCTAAGCTAGAGCTCAGTGCTCGACTCCCAGCCCTTCTCATTTTGTTCTAATATGCCATGGACTTAAGGCCAGATGACAAATTTTGGAGCATTAGGTGGCGGAATGAAATTCTGGGAGACTACATATCTCTTTGCATTTTTTTCTTAAAGCAAGAATATTGTTTAAGACTGGAAACAGGATCAAGGATGTAGGACATTCTCTAAGTTCGCCTAAAACTTCATTTAGATAAACCTGAGGGACCTGTAGTCTGCCTGTTGGTGAGTTTGTGCTTTCAGGGTGGGGAGCCTCTTGTCAAGAAGGGAACATTTTGTTCGGACGCTGCCATTCATTTCCAGTCTGTTATTCATTGTTACAAGAGACTACAGTGTCGAGGTTGGCCTAGGAAACTATTTCTGCTTTTGATCCTCTCATCCACATTATTAGTGTTTCATGTTCTTCATCTTTCAAGTTATAATAGATGAGGACTTTAAATCCAGGGCTGTCTAACTGCCTGTGCATGTGTACCTTTTCTTAATTCCACACTGAGCACGGTACTTCTGTTTCCTTCTTGAGTACTACAACAATGTGAAGTGCCAATATGGATTTCAGGTGCTCTGAACCTGAGGAATTTGATTAGCATAGCAGTCAATCTCAGGAACTCCATCCTGTGAATCTGTAGCAGCCACAGACACGAATATGTACTAACTCTTTGCCAAGGCAGGATTGTATAATGACCAGTTCAGTCTTAACACACATGGTTCATAAAAACTTGCAGCCTGAAATGGCCTTGGTGATTGCAGGATTGACGCTAGACCATTCTTTTCTATGTATGTACCTATAATCCTAACTCAGAAAGGGCTAGAGACAGACAACTTACAAAGCCAGGATTTATTTTCTTTGAAAATATTTTTTTTCTTCAGAGTAAAATATGATTTGGGCTCGGAAGAGCAAATCATGTTTTTCCATTTCTTTTCCAGTATTGTCCTTTGAACAAAGGGGTTTTTATGTCTCCCTGGTTGAATCACAGCAATTACTACTTGCCAGGTACACACAGGTAGTCTCAGGCTGTGCCTGTTGACCAACAAACATGCTTCATTCCCTTGGCTCATCGGGTTGCTCTCTTCCTGAATGCCTGCGAGGTCAGTGCACCACAGGGCACTACAGCTTGCTTGGGCTTCTCATGTTCCTGGGGGCACCCAGACCTGCAGTCTGATTACCTTATTTGGTGCAGAACCAGACCATAGACTATTTGATCCCTTCTGATTCTTCCCTTCCCTTCCCTTCCCTTCCCTTCCCTTCCCTTCCCTTCCCTTCCTTTCCTTTCTCCCCTCTCTATCTTCCCCTCCCTTCCTCTGCTTTCCTCCCTTCTCTTTCTTTCCCTTTCCTTTTCTTCTTTCTTTTCTTTGCTTTTCACTTTTATTTTCTTTCTCCTCTTCTTTCTTCTTCCTTTCCTTCCTTCCTTTTCCTTTTATTCTTTTCTCTCCAATCCCCCCACCTTATGTGGGCTAGGGTTAGAATAAAAGTTCGGGGAGGAGTTATGATTAGGGTTAGGGTGGGGAGTTGGGGTGAGGGGATAGGTTACTCAAACTCTGGATTCAGGGCCTGGTGCATGTTAGGCAGCTACTCTACCACAGAACCATACCCCGGTTGTACTGCTGTTCTTTAGGTTTGATAGTTAAATTAATGAAGGTGGCATAGCATAAAGCCGACAAAATGTTGTCACTCCTCCTGCGACCTGAGGCAGCTCAGAGTTTCCTGGTAGCTAAGGTGATAACATTACAAGAATGAAAATACCCTTCTTTATTGATGTCATCATGAACAATATACTGTTCTCATGAACAATATCTGGTAGGAAGTTTGCAAATGTCTAAGAAATGTGCAAACTATTCACAGCTTGTCTGTCATTTGTCCTCAAATTTGGGAAACTACTAAAGCTTACAACATCAGATAATATATAACAGTCTAATAAAGACTGTTAATATAACTAAAGTTAGAGAAAATAGATACATTTTCTTTATAAAATATATTAAAATCATTCTTGCATAGATAAACTATAGACATCACATTCGATGTATTATATAGGGCACTATTAATCCTGGACATGTAGGTATTGCCATTTAAACTAACACAGAAGTAAAGTATATCACCCTAGTTCTTCATTCTGCTTTCTGGGGTTTTTTAAAAATTAATTTCATTGAGAAACAAATAGCGATGAAACAGTCCCACAAATGATTAGTAGGACAGTTTCAATAATTAATACA
>NW_004524630.1:8634741-8635931 GCF_000260255.1 Octodon degus | reverse complement strand
CTCTCTCTCTCTCTCTCTCTCTCTCTCTCTGTTTCTTGTTTTATTGATTCATTTGATATAGAGTCTCACTGTACAGTTCAGCCTCCACAGCATTGGGATTACAAGCATGTACCATCAAGCCCCTGGCATGGCATGTGTTACTGAGTGTAGAACTCAGGTCCTTGCGCTTACCAGGCAGGCACTTAGACCTCCAAGCTGTCTCTACAGCCCAGCGAGGTGAATTTTCTACATCTTGTCTTCAGCTTCTCTTCGTGACATGTGTCTCTTCACTTTTCTCATGAAATACAGAAAACATTACAAACACTCCAAATGTGTTAGTAGAGCAAATTTAAGAAGAGACAAAAAACTTAAAAGTATAAAGTGAAGGTTGTGATGTTTCTGGTGATGGGACCAATTTCTTAAATTTTGAGGGCCTTGCCACAAGCTAGATATACACATTGTTGCACAATCAGATTCTCAGTTTCCATATCAAATACGACAAGTTTTGTAAAATATTGCATTTTATCTCTTATTAAAAGTAGATGCCAGGATTGAACCCATGAACATTAATCTTAAACATTATATTCTTCATAATCACAAGTTTTTGACTAGCAAAGAATATAGTTTATGAAAAATATTTTCTATCAGGCCAGGGAGATAGCTCAGTAGAGTAAGTGCTTGCCTGGTAAGCAGGTACAAGGGCCTAAGTTCAATTCCCAGTTCTGAAAAAAAAAGTTCCATCAATTTTAAGCATTATTTTTCAGAACTTACCTTCAACCTTCTACCTTCCCTGGAAACAGAAGGATTCCTAAAATTAGCTCTGAAATTTCATGCTCAAAATTTCTATTAGAGACTTCAAGTTCATAGGTAGTTTCTTAAAGTTTCCATCCTCTCAGTTGTATACTTCTTCTCAGTGAGAACTAGGGTAAATTGACTATGCAAGAATGAAATCAAAAGAAAAGGTAAACACTTCTCTTCTGCAATACCTCAGCTGGTAGGGGCTTGAGAATCTCTTTCATCCTCACTTGTGTCCTCAGATAATTTTGTCATCCTCTAATAATTTTCATGAAAGTCACTTCAGACTGAATTATGTGCTTTCTGACATTATTCATCCATTTTATTTTATTTGCTGTCAAGCATTCAATGTGACTTCTGTCCTTTTTAATTGACCCTTTTAGATCTGAGCTCATCCTACAGTAGCAGACTACCTC
>NW_004524630.1:8632040-8633581 GCF_000260255.1 Octodon degus | reverse complement strand
TTATACATATCTAAGAAAATATCTATTTATCCTGAATTATCCAATTTATTGTAGCATAAGTGTTTCAATTAGTCACTAATAATCTGGATTTGGGTAGTTTTCATTGCAATTGCAATTGCTCCTTTTTCCTTTCCAATTGTGTTCATATGAATTTTTCCCCTTTTTGGGGTAAGATTGGGTACTTTTGCAGTATTTCAATAAAACCGCTATGTGATTCATTAATTTTTTGCCCTGTTTTTCAGTTTCAATTTCATTTACTACTGACTTAATTTTTAACTGGCCCTAGCTTTGGATTTGGACCCACATCATTAGGTTCTTTATTTGGTTTTATTCCTTTTTTTTTGAGTAGAATGTCACAGCTATAAACCTTCCTCTTAGAACTGTTTTCCTTGTGTCCCACAGGCTCTGCTGTGTTGTACTGGTGCTACTGTTCGAGCATAGGAACTAAGTTCTTTCATGATTCTTCTGTGACTCACTGATTATTTAAGAGCATATCACTACTTGATACACGTTTGCATAATTTCTGTCATTTTTCATGCCAGTGACTTGTAGTTTTATTGCACTATGATCTGTTTATATGATAATTCGAGTCCTTTTGTATTTTCCTTTTTCATGCTTTATGTTCTAGTATGAACGCTTACCCATGGGCTGCTGAGAATATGTGCTCTTTCTTGTCAGCTGGAACGCTATAGATATTTACTAAATCCATTTGCTTGAAAATATGATTCATATCTGATATTTTTTCATTGATTTTTTTGTCTAGTTGGTGGTTCTCTTTGTAGTAAAGACATACTAAGGATACAAACCATAATTGTTTTGATGTACATGTGGCTTTTTATGTCTAGTGTTATTTATTTATTTACTTTTTGGAAATTGGGTGAACTGCTGCATGGTGCATATGTGTTTATAATTGTTATCTCTTCTGCTAAATTACTTTTTATGTAGTAGCCTTATTTTTCTCTTAGCAGCTTTCACTTGAGGCCTACTTTGTCTACAAATGGAACAGCTACTTCTTGTTTTGGTGCTTCAGTTGGATGGAATATTGTTTTCCATCTTTTGATTTTAGTCTATGAATTCCTTTGGATTAAGTTTGATAGATCAGTATTCAGTTTCCCAAGCCAAGACTACCTCTCCCTCAGCGATTCCAGGCTGTGATCACTCTCCCTAAGTATCCCCTTGTTTGCTGCTATCTTGGTCCGCTAGAGAGCCAACCTGCTTATTGTCCCAAATAGATCCTCTACTTGCATCAGAATGCCTGGTCTAGTTGATGGTCTAGGTTCATGCCTAATAAAATGCGTATCTCATGTAGCACATACGATTAGGTTTTGTTTTTGGATTTAGTTCACCAATCTATGTCTTTTGCCTGGAGAGTAGAGACCATTCACACTGAGACCTACTACTGAAATGTATTAGTTAATTACTACCAATACATTATCTTCACGTTGTTAATTCCTTTTATCCCTGTCCACTTAACTGCTCATCCACTAACATACTCATTCCCCTGGAGACTTTGGTATTACTGGCTTCATTGTCTCATTCTT
>NW_004524630.1:8618824-8626724 GCF_000260255.1 Octodon degus | reverse complement strand
CAAGAAAAAATAAAGAAAAAAATTAAGCATCAACTGCTTCCCTCTCTACACCAGCAGAAATCAGCAGTACCATCAGCAAGTCTGGGCCTGAAATTTATGACCTAAGTGAAAGCGATCAATTCTTCAAAACACACAACCCACTGAATTTCATGCAAGAAGTAGACATTCAGAGGAGCCACATATATAAGTTAAAGAAACTGAATCAATAATTAATACCCTCCCAGAACAGAAAAGAGGAAGCTTAGAGTACCTTCCTCACAAATTCTTTCAAATATCAGAGAAAGCATACCATTTCTCTGCAATCTTTTTCAGAGTACAGAAGCAGACTGAACTCTTTCTCACTTCTTCTGTGAAGCCAACCTCACCATAATGCAGAAACTAGATGAGGGCCTATCAGGGACACAGAGCCATAAGTAGCTGTCATAAAGGTAGAGATAAGAATTTCTTCATATAATATTAGTGAATCAAATTTAACCAATGTAAAATATAACTATGTACTAGGCTAAAGCAGAATTCACAACCAAATCAATACATGCTCAAAAGTCATTTGACCAAATCCAACGTATATTCATGATAAAGGTTCTCAGTAACCTAATAATAGATTAAAAAAACAAAAAAAACCCAAAAAACTCCTGAACTGAATAAAGTCTATAGAACCCAAGAAGTGATGTCATACGTAATGGCCACAGTTTAGAATAAACACTTTATCGCTAGCAATGCAAGCCCACCTTTGTCCTATCACAGTGTTGTGCTGGAGCTGCCAACTAGTACAATAAGCAAGAAAAAGAAAGTAAGTGTATACTGATTGTGAAGCAAGACACAAAATTCTAACCATAGATGACATGATAGTCCACAGAGAAGTTTAGGTAAAAGAGAATAAGACAAGCCGAGAATATAGCTGAGCAACATAAAGCCTGCTCGGCAAGCTCAAGGTCCTGAGTTTGATCCCCAGTATGAAAGCAGGGGGAAAAGAATAACACAGCTTCTGGAGTAGCTGAGCAGAACCCCAACAACACAGTGTTACTGGAAATTAACAAATAGGATAATTTAAAATAAAAATGGTTTTGGACATGAAAGAAAATAACCGTCAGAGTGAAGCGACAAGCCACAGAACATTCTGCCATTTTCCTTCAGCAGAGGGCTAGCATCTAGGGTATATAAAAGAATTAAGAAAATAGAATCCAGAAATAAAAGGTCCCATCGAAAGACTGGGCATTGAAATGGCGTGACACCTAGCAGAAGTGTAAATGGCCAATAACTACATGATAAAAGTGTTCAGCGTTACTGACACTGCAGAAAGCAGGAGTCAGAATGCAGGAAGAGCTGAGAAATGCTGCGTCATCTATGAAAAGGTGATCATGATGTATAGCCAACAAATACTTTTTTTATTTTTTATTTTTTTTAGTACAGGACCTCACTATGTGAGTCGGACTCTTGGTGATCCTCTTGCTTTCAGCCTGCCTAGGGCTTAAGACAGGCATGTGCCACCACACCCAGGCTCAGTTACCATTATTTTTTTGTTTGCTTGTTTTAGCCAACAATTTTTTGAGGAATTTCCAAAAAGAATTTATAGGAGGCAGTATGATACTTAACTAAAAGATATTTGAGTAATTAAACATTCATAGCCAAAATATAATATGGAGTTAAAACTGAACCTTTGTAAGAAACAACTCAAAATGATTCACATATTTAAACATGGAACAAAAATAAAAGGAATATGTTTGGAACATAGAATTGGGTTAGGAATTATGAGTATCCCTAAAGATACTTACATTGCGCTCCCCTGAATTAAAAATAAAATATTCACTGTAACCTAATAAAATATGGAAATAAAAGCTGCATTCTTGAGCAAGACTAACAAATAATATGATATCTGGACTATACAAAGAACTCTTAAATTTAGCACACAAATATTCCAAGTGTAATGTGAGTAAGTGACAAAGAAGAAGTAGCTCATCAAAAAGGATAGACAGATGACAAATCAGCATCTGTAAAGATCTTGCTTGCCATTAGCTGTTAGGGAACTATATATTAAAACTGCAATGACACATCACTGTGTGTCTTTTAGAATGGCAGAATAAAAAAAAATATATTGTTGGCATCAGGCTGAACATGGCGATACACCTCTGTAATCCCAGTACATCGGGAACTCCAGGCAGAAGGATCATAATTGCAGCTTGGTCCAAGTGGCAATTCAGTGAGATCTCATCTCCAAGTGCAAATAGGAAAAGAACTGCGTGGTGGTTTAGTCCAGGTTCCCTGGCTATGCAGCCATGCAGCTGTGAAGCTCAGTGAAGGGCCTGAGGTACAAGCCCCAGCTCCACAGCCCACCTCCTCCACCCACACACGCAAGGAACAGCAGCAAAGAGCAGTGTGGAAGCAGAAAACCAGATCACTCATATAAATTCCTAAAGGGAAGATGAAATCATGCATTCTGCAAAAGTGTTGAGTATGCCAATCACCCAACGTAAAATTTGAACTTTTATAAATTTATCCCACAGAAATGCAAAGTTATGGCCACATGACAGATGTTCATGGCAGCCTGTCTTTATTGGTGTTGTGGTGCAGATCAAAAAAGCCCAAAGAATTTTCACATGCTCAACAATGGGACCTTTGAAAGGTGATTTGTCGTGGCCCGTCCTCCCTACCACTGTGTTAATCAATTTGAGTTCTGAGCTGACTCTGCTTCTAGGAGGTGGGGCCTGCTCAGAAGAGAGGGTGACTGGGGATGAGATCTAGAAAAGCAGAGACTCTTGTGCCCAAATCCCTTCCCTCCCTAACAGCAGGGAGCTAGCACTTCCACCGTGCCATTTCTGCCTTGGAGCCAGGTAATATGGACTAAACCCCTAAAATAGTGAATTCAATCAGTTTTTATTTAAATTTTGGGTGTCTGCCATCTTGTCCCATTGATAGGCAAGTGATTAATAATGAAAATTAGTAAAAAAAAAAAAAAAGAGGCTCTCACTGTGACTACTCGGATCACTGGTGCAGGAACATGTGAGCTGCATTTGCAGGAAGCATTTGGAAAGGTTTAGAGAGAAAATATGGGCTAAAGAAACCCTAGAACACTCTAGAAAGAGCCCAATCTGAACTCAGAACCCCAGCATGCTGATGGCAATGTCAACAATAAAGACTGGCTTGCTATGGTTCCAGTTGGATTAGAAGTAAAACCTCTGTTGGATACTAGACTAGAGATCATGAGTGTTTCATTCTGGAAAAGGTTTTGCCAAATTTGTCCATGCCCTAAGATTTTGTGTGAGGCTGACTTTAAAGTTGGTAAACCAACTGATCTAGCAGAGGAAACTTAAGGGACCCCATTTTTCAGCCTTTTGTGGTAACGCTTTTCTTTTCTTTTTTAAAGATTTATTCATTTATGTGGTTCCGGGTCTCCCTATGCAGCTCAGACTCAGTAGTGATGCTCCTGCTTCAACCTCCCCAGCGCTGGGATTACAGGCCTGCACCACCATGGTCGGCATGGCTTGCGGCACTGGGGATCAGAACTGGGTGCTTGCACTTGCCAGGCAGACGATTAGACTACCGAGCTATCTCCCTGGCCGCTTTTTGTGGGTAATCTTACAGGATGCAAATGTTTTATAGATATAGAACAGCAGTAACAGTAAATTCAGGGTGAGAGAAGCATCTGGAACAAATGTATCAAATGAGGAAACATTAGGTAACAAAAGAAAATTTATTTCTTCCAAAGGAAGATCTATATATAATGATGTTAGAAGAAAAATATTACAATGACATTTTACAACCTTTTTCATGGCTGAAGTTTAGCTCAATGGCAGATTATTTGCCTAACATGAACACTCCTGGATTTCATTTCCCAGTACCTTAAAGGAAATAAAGTGTAGTTATTTGGTCTCTATGCTTGTGTTCTCCAAAATTCTTGTCAGATTAAAAATTTTGTATTTTCCCTATAGGTTCTTATAAGTCATTAAGTATTTTTTCAGGGACTCACAAATAAAATTGGTGATTCAGTGAAAATGTCCCTATGAAATCTTAGAGTCCTACACCAGATTCAAAATTTAATTAAATTTTATTTAACTTATCTGTCGATTTACTTTTTCCAGTAACAGGAATCAAACTCAGGACCTTGCACTTGCCAGATAAGGTGCTTTTGCCTCTGAGCCATCTGTCCTAAAATTTTAAATAGCAATACGAAAAGCGAAAGTTGTCGTGGGAAGCATTTGTAAACAACATTGAACCAGCAACTGTTGTCACCTTCTGGATCTTCAGAACTTCTTTTAGCTTGACATCAAAAGATTGCTATGATTGGGAGACAAAGAGGTGTCCTATCTGTATTGCAAAAGGAACTAGTGAGGTCTTTAAAAGAACTGAGTTAAGTGATAGTTTCAAGAGCTTCTCCATCCCATAAACTCGGCGAGGGAGAGACATACCCTGCTATTCAGGGCTCTGTTGTCACGGCATTAAGAATATAGCAGATGGGTCCGTCCTTCGAATGAATGAAGAACACATACATGAGACAGGATCAGTAGGGACTGCAAATGTTTCTGATGTCAGAGACAGAGCAGATAGAACCTAAGGCGTTGCTCAGCCTCTGGCGTGAGGTGAGGACAGCTTGCCACGCAAGCACCAGGCAAGTCAGAGCTTTTCCTGTGAGTTATGAACCAGGAGCTGTGCAACTGTCTACAGAGCCTGGGCGTGCAGTTGGAACTCGATGAAGGGCCCCCTAGAGATGCTCTAGATGCCTCAGTTACTGTCACTGAGAAGCACGCGGTCATGGTCAGAGAAACGGATGAACCTTGCTATTCCTTCAGAGGGACAACATGAACGAGTATGCGCCAAATTTAAGTCAACAACCAGTGCTTTGAGGGTGGGTGATTAAATGGAATAACACCAGCCCTGGCAAACATGATTAAGGGAGAAGACTACAGAAGCATGTGGGAAATGCAAAATATTATTAAAAATATGTCAGCTTTTGGTATTTTATCCTTAGCCCATTCTGTAGATTCATTATTATGCCAACAAATACTGTAAGAATAATGATAGTGACATTTACTAAAGAACTACAAGCAGTATAACTTTCCATTTTAATGTTCCATATTTCTAATGTTTATCCAGTACTGAGAATATGCTTGTGTTTATATTCAAATTCACAGTGGTTTTCTTTCTGCTTCTTTTTAAAATCACTAAATAATATTTATCTTTTGTTATCTGCATAAATTCTGAAATTCTCTGAGATTTTCAAACAATGAATGGGCAACAGTGTCTTAATCACTCTATATTTTTGAGCTGTTTTTATTGCTCCCTGTATTTACAAGGGCTTATGTTACATCTATGATTTCTTAAAGCAGTTTGTTTTCTGAGAACCAAATTAGCAGGCTAAGCATTGAAATATAACCCAATATTATTTCATCAGTATGGTTCCGTGGAGTGTTTGGGGTACTAGTCATATATTTGTGTGATAACTTAGCTAGTAAAATCTCTGATTTTGAAAATTCTATAACAGATACCTGGGGAACCTGCTCATGTTTACTTAAGGTATATTATCTGAAGATGTAGTTATTTGGTCTCTATGCTTGTGTTCTCCAAAATTCTTGTTAAAATTATGACTGTCCTGATGAAGTTCTTAGGGTTGGGGCCTTTTGGGGGGTATTCACATAATGGTGATAGAACCTTTGTAGATAGAATTTTTCCTCTTATAACAAAGCCTCAGGGCTGAGGAGATAATTCTCTGCCTGGCAAGCACAAGGACCTGGGTTCGATCCCCGGTACCGCATGCCGTGCCAGCCCCAACCCGGATGTGTTGTGCAGGCCACCAAAACCTAAGTTATAGTTAGAGGAGCTGTGAACCAGGAAAAAGCAGGTATAAAACGCTGACTATCCTGGCACCTTGGCTTTAGGGTGACAGGCAGTAACTGATACAAACATTTCTGGTTCTGTTGTTTATGATGGACACTATCTAAGGTAAGTTGTTGCAGCAACCCAGTAGGTATAAGACTCTTGATTACAATATCACAAATGCAAACTGTTGTATCTTTTGCAAATATTAATTTTGCTAAAAACTAAAAGGAAAAAATAAAAAAGAAAACACATGTTGTGCAAGGCATGGATTTCTAGCTCAATGTCACATTGTCTGATCATGTGTAAGGGCAGAGAGAGAGAGAGAAAGAGAGAGAGACAGAGAGAGAGACACACACAGAGAGAGACAGAGAGAGAGAGAGACAGAGAGAGAGACAGAGACAGACAGAGACAGGCACAGGGACAGACAGAGACAGAGACAGAGACAGAGACAGAGACAGACAGACAGAGAAAGAGAAAGACAAAAATTTGTACAATTCTGTATATTTTCAAACTACATGAGCAAAATTTTAGAATCCTAATGGCAGGACCATAGGTAAACTAGATTTAGCTTAGTCAGAAAACTGCCATGTTTCCTTGCATAGACTGCATAGATTGCCTTTACTGATCAGCAATGGATCTCTGTCTCTCATTCTTCCAGTACTTTGTCTTTATGCTGTATTATCTCTTTGGGTGATAGACTTTGTACTACCTGTTACACGACATTACATTACACTTTTTACTTCCAGTAACTGTGTTTTCATCATCTAGTGCATCCCACTGATCTGTGTGTCTATCTTTAATATAAAAGCTTCATAATAAATCTTGAACTCACTCAGTGTGCATTCTCCCAATTTGTCATTTTTCTTCAGTATTGTTTTGGGTATTCTGGGTCTTTTGTCCTTTTAGGGAGATTTTTTAAATCTACATGGTATTTATCAGCCACATAATCCATGATTTTTGTGATAGAAACCAAGTTGGGTAGAATTTTAATCTTGAGTGTTTCAGCTGGCAAAAGTGTAATATCTCATGTGCTGCAACATTTGATTTTAGTTTTCTCTGTATAAATTGCACACTGACTTTGCTGGATTTTACCTAACTATATTGGCTTTTGGTTCTATTATAAATTATGTGTGTTTTACCTAAAAATTGCAATTATTCATTAGTGGTACATAAGAATGCAACTGAATTGTGTATGTCAGCTTGGCATCTTGTGAACTTTTCATAACTAGTTATTCGATCAGGGTGATTTTTGTCAATTCTTTTATGATTTTTCCAACAGATAGCCATACTATTGTGGGAAAAGAAAACACGGTAGCTTTTTCATTCCCTTTTCAATCTTTGTGTCTATATTCCCATGCTTTCCTTGTTGCCTACGAGCAGACTTCTGGTAAAATCCAGTGAGTAGCAGCAGTAGGAGCAGAGGTTCTTGCCTTTTTCCACATTTTAGTGAAAAAATCCTCTTTTAAAAATATATTTAGTATGAGATCTACTGTGTAATTATTTCCTTTCATGACTGAGATAAATCACCCAAAATTAAAAGTTGAAAGAACAAAGGTTTATTGAGTTCATAGTTTGTAGAGGTTTCCAACCATAATCAGCTAGGTTCAAGGCAGGGTGCTTGGTAGAGACCAGTCCATGGCAGCCATGGGGCAGCAAATGCAAGGAGGGAGAGAAGACCAGACTCCTTCCGTCCTTTACGCTATATGTAGGCTGACTGCCCAAGGGCAGGTGCAGCATTCAAACCCTTAATCCCAGCCAGAATTATTCAAACCCAATTAGTGAACTGAATTACACACACTTCATTCCAACACCGCACACTCTGGATTCAACAACCTCTGAAAAAGCCCTATGACAGCATGAAGATTGAGGGGGAATTTAGATACAAACCAAACCACTGTTGGATTCGATTTGCTGAAATCTTAAGGACTTTTCAAATATATTCATCAGAGGGCTGACCAAATAGCTCAGAGGATAAAAGAGCAGGCAAACAGTTGCAGGGGCCAGGGGTTCAATCCCAGGGCCTGCCATGCCGGCTCCGCCCCTGGGGTGGGCTGAGATGGCAACTGAGACTGGGCGAACAATATATATA
>NW_004524630.1:8614807-8618669 GCF_000260255.1 Octodon degus | reverse complement strand
CTCTTCTAGGAGGAATTTGTTTGCTATATTTTGGAAAATATTATAAGGAATTGGAGAGAATTGACGTTTCTCTCCTAAATATTTAGAAGATTTTTCCACTGAGGCCTGGTTCTCGTGCTATTTCTAATTTTCAAAATTTATTGGTTTTTGAATCATTGAGTTATACCCAGAATAGCTATTTTTTGTATGAATTTTGGTATTTTCATCATTAGGAATTGGTGTTTTTCTCCCAGCTTATCAAATTTTGGGGCAAAAATTGGTCATATTTCTTATTATCTTTTTCAAATTGTAAGATCAGTACTATTGGCCCTTTTATTCTAGTATTATTGTTATCTTCTCTCTTCTATTTTTTAACTTGTGTTTTAATCTATACTACTTTCTACTTTTTATTGTGGCTACGCATTTTGTTATTATTTTTCCAAGGTGCTGGTCTTTGTGTAATTCATTTTCTGTATTGATTTCCCTGTTATAGTTCTATTGACATTTGTTCTAATTATTATTATTATTTATTTATTTTCTTCTTACTCTGTACTAACTTTGCCCCTTTGTCTATAGTTTCTGAAGATAAAAGTTTGGATTATTGATTTTAGATCTTTGTTTCACAGGTCATCCCACTGTAACAAATTTCCCTCTAACCACAAATTTTGCTTCATGAAAAAGTTTTGTTATGTTGCAGTTTTTATTCCATTTAATCTAAAGCATTTTTCTAATTTTTATTTTGCTAATTCTTTGACTCTTGTACCTTTCAGAAGTGCATTGTTTAATCCTAATTATGTAAAATGTACAGACATTTTTATCTTATTGATTACGAGTATATGATTGCATTGTGGGCTGAGGACATACATTGTATGGTTTTGGGCTCTTAAGTATTTCATATTGATTTGATGGCTCAGAACGTGGTCTCATGTGGTGAGTGTTTCACACAAGCTTCTAAGGCATGTGTACTCTGTTGCTGATGGGTAATATAAAGGTATCGATCGGATCCAGTTGATTGATGGTACTTTTAAGTTCTTCTCATTGTTTTCTGCCTTCCAAGTCTCTCCGTTTCTGACAGAGAGGAGCGTAAACTTCACAGCTCTAATAATAGAGTCATCTATATTCATTGGAGTTCTATCACTTTTTGCCTCACCTATTTTAATGGTCAGCTGTTACATTGCACGCACATTAAAGCCCGGTTTTCCTTTCTGGAGTATTGATGCCTTTTGCATTTCTTCACATTACAGTTGATAGCATTCCTAGTTCTGAGGTCTATTTTTTTTTTAAATATTAGTATAAATACTTCAGTTATATACTTTTTTTCTGTTTTGGTTCTTTGGGCCAGAAACTGAACTGAGGATATCATGCTTTCCAGGCAGTTTGGACCACTGAGCTATAGCTCTGGTTCTTAGATGTGTTTTAATTAGTGTTCATACAGTTTACTTTCCTCCATTATTTTAAATTTAATCTTTCTATGTTTTATTTTTAAAGTGGGCTTTTTATAGACAACATATTTGCTCTTTTCCATTCATTTTGATAGTTGTTATCCTTCCTTTCATATTTAGTATACTGGTATTTAAGGTCATTACTTGGACTGCTGGAAAAAGATCTGCTATATTGAAATTATTTTTCTTTCTTTTTCTTTTCTTTTTTTTTTTTTTTTTGTATTTTAGGGAAGGGTCTACAGGATATTCATGGTCTCATTACTAGATTGGACTTGTAGTGATCCACCTGTTTACAGCCTCCCAAGTGCTGGGATTACAGGCGTGCTCCACTATGCCCAGTCTCAATTGCCATTTCAGAGAGCCTTGGGGGCAGGGCCAGCAGAGCAGGTCCATGGATGGAAACCCAGGTCCCTCTACCTACTTGCCAGTGCTTTAATCCATTGAACTATTTGGCCGGCCCTTGAAATTGTTTCTGTTTGTTCTTGTTTCCCCTTCTTGGATGCCTTCTCTGCTTTTATGTAAACATTTTATATGAGTATATTTTTTCTCATCTTGTGCATACTAATTAAAATCTTAATAATAATTTTAGTAACTGTCCATGAGTGGTTGTAAAGAGGCACAAGTGGTCTAAGTCCACTTTCAAATAACCCTGACACTCTGGAAGCTGTGTGGGCACCTGTGAGCCTTCGGGGCATGCTCACCACTGCCCAGAGCCTTCCAAGGCATGCCAGTGTCTCTCAGCTCCCTTGTGTCCACGCTGTGGTCAACCATGACTCTGCTGCTTCTACTACTGGGAACAAATAGGTATTGCTTAGATTAATTGTAGGTATAAAAAATAAGAGATTTTATTTATCTTTATTCTCTAAGTCATTTCAGTTTTGTCTAGAATATCTCCTTTCTCTGAAGAATTAATATATTTTTGCAAAGTAAATCTGACAGAGGATAACACCCTCAGATACATTTGTTTAGAAGGTCTTATTTATTTGTTTGTTTGTTTATATTTGAGATGGGCTTTTTCATGTATTCCTTGCTAATCTGGAACTCTCAGTCTTTCTGCCTCAGCCTCACTGGTATTGAGATTACAGATATCATTATAAGGCCCCAGTCCTTTTTCACTTGTGAAAGACTTTTGCTAGACATAATTTTGTGGTTGGGGTTTAGGGTTTTTGTCTTTCTTTCAAATTGTTAAAAATTGCTCCTCAGTGGCTGAGGAGATGGCTCAGCAGACTAAGCACTTGCCTGGCAAGCATAAGCGCCTGAGTTTAATCCCTGGTTCTGCCAAAAAATAAAATAATAATAAAAATTGCTCCCTGAAGCCAGTGGTGTCTGCCTGTAATCCCAGGACTCCAGGAGGATGAGGCAGGAGAATTCCGACTTCAAGTATACCTTGGAATACCTGGTAAGGTCTGGTCTCCGTAAATATTTTAAAATGTCTAGGGAGATAGATCAGAGAGATAAACCCTGCTCAGGTTTGTCATCTTTTACTTCGAAGTATGTGAGAAGTCCAGTGTGAGTCCACCAATATTTATTCTCAAGGCCCTGGCCTTCTCCCTCTGCTGTCCTTCAAGCTAGTCTCTTTCTCTCTGATGTTTACAGACTGAATACGCTACATGAGGTGTTCACATTACTATAGATCTTTCGTGGTGCTTTTGTCATCTGTGTTTTGGTACTTTTCAATGGGATATTCTTAGTCATGATTTTAAATACACTTTGCATTGTTCTTTATTTTCCTTCATGTATGAGTCTTGTTTTTAATGGTTCCACAGTTTTTGCATATTCAGAAGTGCTTTTTTCAGATATTTTTCCTGTTTACTTTCATTTTGAGACATTCTCTGTGTTCTCTCTGCAAGCCCCTATATTTTAAGAGTCACATTTTGTCTACTGAATCCATTAGAGACATTCTATTCTACTGCTAGTGTTTTTCTTTGATTCATTTAAAATTTGATTTGAGTCATTTTCTTCTTGCCACTTACATACTCATTTGGTCCTTCCTATTAACATGATTTTCCATTACAGCATGTAACCTATTGAAAACATTTATTTTAAATTCTAAAATATGCACCATGTGTTTTTAATTCTCACATTTTCTTTTTTACTTCTTCCTTTTTACTTTTGCTGACATCTCTTCCTGTCTTCAGCATGCTTTGTAATTCCTGTTGAGAATCAAATATATATAGGGAAATGGGAGCTAGCCTAAGAGAGTGCTCAGTGTCAGAGCTTTCGTTCTTCTATGGATTAAAATATTTATTATTAGGGCCAGCCAAATAGCTCAACTGATTAAAGCACCTGAAAGCAGGTGCAGCAGCCTGGAGTTTGAGCCATGGGGCTGCCATACAGGCCCTGCCTCCGGGGTGCACTGAGATGGCAATTGAGATTGGGCGTGGGGCCAGAAGACTGTAAATAGGTAGATCACGACATCTAGTAGTGAAGACCCTGGACAC
>NW_004524630.1:8609919-8614707 GCF_000260255.1 Octodon degus | reverse complement strand
ATTTATTGACACAATATGTCTTACAGACTACTGTTTCATATTATTTTTATATGTGTGATTAGTCCCCCTTTCTTTCTGGGTTTCCCTAACAAATATACTTTAAATACTTTGGGTCTCTTGGCACACTGGTTGCCCATAACCAGGGGACATTGTCCTCAAGGACACTTGATATGGTAGTAAGGCTTTGGGAACACAGCCGAGTCTATATCATGTGATGAGGCCTTTTTCAGTTGACCTGCAATCCTAGCTTTGACGTTCAGCAATGGTTCTCAGCCCTGCTTTGGTTTTCTGAGACATGTAAAGGATAGAGGGGTTTGATGGGCTTCACGTCCTTTGTGTCAGCTAAGGTTCAGCAGTAGCCCTGAAAGTGTGGATCTTTCCCGGGAAGCATCACCTGCGCATATTGCATCAAAGCTATTTTTAAATGTGAGTATTTTAAAATAGCATTTAGCTGTATCTGCTCAAAACCATGGGCAGAGCTTTCTGCATTCTTCATCAACAGGAGAGGAGTTTGCACATCTATGGGTGTGTCTACTCTCCAGCTGGGGACCCTGGCATGCTGAACTCTCCAGGCTCACTACCTCGAGCCCACCACCATTTACCAAAGTGGTTATGCAAATGTCCCGACAAGTTAGGGATTTTACATGCTGCTATTTCAGATTAATAGACTGTGGCTATGAGGCCTTGGAGTTAGCTGTCTCTTCAGGTTTGGTGGGCGACAGTTTGTCTTGTGAGAACAATTCCTACACAACTCCTAGACGATACAGCAGATTTACTTTGTTGAGGTGCTTGCCTTTGTTAGGATGGAATCGTGACCTCAAAATCTTAGCACGTCAGTGCTGAAACGGAAGTGTGCAAAGGGAAACACACGCATTGCTATCATGTTCATTTTGACAACAGATAATATTGCATTTTATTGTTTATTTTGTCCGGTAAATTTCGTCTCTACAAATTTTTGGTAGATGGGAAGTAAAGTGAATTTTAAATACACAGAAAATAATTTCATATGCTGATATTAAAGAAATGAGAACATACAAGCAAAGCTTAATAATTTAGGATTTATTTTTGTAGCATGTTGAAAAATACAAATGTAATAAATGTATTATTTACATTTTGAGTACTATGAATATGAAACCCAAAACATCCACTATTAACACTGATCTTCCACGCCTAGTTTGGATTTAGATGTTGAATACTTTATATGTGACCAGAAGAAACTTTCACAGATGCATCAGTTTTTATGTGTAATTTTTTTCTTTTTGTATTTTTACTAGATCAGAGTCATAGTGATCCGCCTGTTTACAGCCTCCCAAGAGCTGGAATTACAGGCATGCACCACCATGCCCAGTCTCATCAATGTCTCAGTGCCCCCCAGGGATCAGCCCCCCAGCCCCTGTGCCTGTTTGCAGGCTCTTTAATCTGCTGAGCTATTTGGCAGGCCCTTTTATGTTATTTTTCCTCATCAAAATCTTCATAAAATTTGAAAATATGGCCTTAAAAGAAGTTATTTCTTAAGCACGCTATTTTGGATTGTAATGTAATACAAAATACATTGTAATGTATTCAAATGTAACGTAAGCTACCCAAACAGAATATTCTAGAATATAGTTTAACATAGGCTAATTTTGTTTATTATTATAGTTAAATGTCTTTAACTTCAAGATAAGGAAAAATAAAAGAAAATAACAGCCCTATGCAAATATAAATGTTGACTTGGATCAAGTCATTTCTTACTAACATACTATATCAATCAATATTTTAGCTAAAGTCATAAACATACTTGTAAATAATTTGCATTTTCTAAATGTCAAAAATGCATTTATGTGTTAAAAGATACTGAAGAAAACTTAATTAATTAATTAATTTATTTATTTTGTAGTACTGGGGATTGAATTCAGGACCCTGTGCTAGCCAGGCAAGCACTTATTCTACTGAGCTATCTCCTTGGGCCTAGAGAAAAACTGACAGAAACAAAGTACTCAAAATATTCCAACTCCAAAATATCTCTGCAATTAGAAATTACCAAAGTTGCTTAGAAAATCTGTCTTAGTCATCCTCTAAAATTTACTCTTGGGCTGGAGAGAAGGCTCAGTAGAATAAGTGTTTCCCTGGCAACCTCAAGGGCCTGAGTTCAATCCCCAGTTCTGCCAGAAAATAAATAAATAAATAAAATACAATTTAGTCCTTAGCTTGTTTACATAAAGTTCTGTAATTACAATGGTTGTCCCTAAGTCATTTAATATTTGTGAATTCTGGACTACATCTTAAGTAAAAATCAAGGAAAAGAGTAATTTGCTAACTGTTCGCTATATAATTCTATCCACTTACAACATGCAGTCAGGAATTTAACAGAGTCCCTCAGTTGGATCACATGTTTTCACATGTGCTACTGATCAACAAAGGTAGGCATATTATATATTTATTATGGCCTGAAGAGGAACAGAATAAGCAGAAAAAATGTAAATGATGACACAAGTGATGTATTAGGTGGGTTTAGTGGTTCAGAGGCGGGAAAATCCACAAGGCTACCTGCAAGCTGGAGGGCTGAGGACTGAGTACCTTCTCACCCCAATGAAATGGAAACTGCAGAACAAGAGGAAACAAGAATTCAGCACCTTGCCAGCCAGATAGCTCAGGGGACCAAGGCACCTGCATAAATGGGGATCGATCCCTGGCATGCCATGCCATCCTGCCCCCGGGGTGGGCTGAGACAGAGACTGAGACTGGGCATGGTGGCGGGCACCTCTAATCCCAGCGCTTGGGAAGCTGAAAATAGGATCACTACGAGTCTGTTCTGTATAGTGAGACCCTGTACTAAAATACATTACAAAATTAATTAAAAACATACATAACTAAAGTAAGTCAGCATCAGTCCAAGGTCTGTGAGCACAGGAGTGAGCAGAGGAGCTCCTCCATGGAGTCGCTGAGGTGAATCTGTGTGGCGCGCTGAAAACAGTGGAGACTAGGGTCCCAAGCCAATAGTGAAGACAGGAGGTCTTCAGAAATGGGCATGTTTCCTTCCTTCCCCTTCTGTTCTCATTTTCTTCTCTCTGGGGTATGAGCCCATTGGCTGGCACCTCCCTTGTCCAGCCTGAGTCTTCTGTCCTCCTTTTGCTGGCCTAAAGGTCAGTGCTCTGCAGACATGCCCAGAACTGTGCTTTCCTAATCCACTGGCGGTTCCATAATCTGCTCAAGCTGCATATCATGATTAATGGTCTCAGCACATAATGTCAGTCTTTTTCCCATTTCTAACTTTTTTTTTTTATGTCTTTCAGAGCAGCTCAATGGTTCAGGGACTTGGTTAGTACAGTACAAATAACACAGGACAAAAGTATAAAATGGTATTTTAACAACAGTGCCAGTACTTATTTCATTAGGATAGCAACTGAGGATATCATTATTTTTCTCATTATTTGCTTTACTATGGAACCTGAATCAGACATCAGCCTGAACTTGAGGTATACACGCACTACCTACACAGCCCTCCAAAAAATGTGTTTCTTAATGGAATGTTATGTTTCAAAAAAACTGGCAACAATATCTATGCTGATTTGTACTTGGACTTAATGGAACAAGAAGAAAACAGCATGAACTAGAGAGAGTTATACTAATAATAAAACTCTTAAAAGATCAAAATGTCATCTTCTCTCTTTATACTTACCACAGGCTGAGGAAATTCATTATGAGAAATCTGTCAGTCACAGCTTTAATAACCCACTTTGGAAAGAACTAATAAGAAAGTACATTGGAAAGTAGAACTTCATTTTTGTTTTCAAATAAGTGGTCATCATTTTTCTTTTTTACAGAAAATGCTCATAAATACAGCATATCTCAAAGAATTTAGGAGATTCTAGTAAAAACAAGCACTGTTAATACAAAAATTTGTAAGAGGTCAGTGGAGACCATCTGTTCCTAAGTCAGGACATTACCACTCAAGTCCTTGGCATAATTCCCCACCAGTTAGAGCACAGCATGCTGAATACACACCTGGTGATCTTTAATTGACATGCCCTTCAATAATTGGGGACATATCTGCTCAAGTCACGTATTCTTTAACATCTTGTTTATCGGCAAACATCAGCAATCCACCTTTCTTTCCGTGCTTAGGCCTTAATATTTTGTAGAGTTCTTTTCTAGTTATGGAAGTTCTTTCTGACTGTACTGTTCCCAACAACTATTAGCAATTCTGTGTTAGTTGACTGAGCATTTCATGGAGAATCAAGAGCTTCTTTCCCACCAATATCACACAGTAGGAAATGTGTATTACTAATCACTAGTTCTGCTACATTCTTTCCTATTTTGTGGGATGCACATACAAGTTCATTCATTAAAGTAGTGGTACGAGACTGTGGTTTTACCTTTCATGATCCTGACCAAACATCATAATTTCATGTCCCTGATATTAACATTATTTGTCCTTGGTGAAGAGAATTCCTGCTCTTGGGCAGTGAGGCCCGTGTAGTTTCCCAGGTCATCGGGCCTCCACTGGCTCATGTGAGGGGGAAAGACACAGCAGCCTCCACTTCCTTGGATGCTGGGCACTCCTCCAGGAGAACTGGAGGGAGGTCTCAGCCTAGGTCAGTCAGCCAGCCCTGACCAAGGCCTGTCCTGGATGCCCTGTCAGACAGAAGCCTCTCTGGCTGGGGAGCCCTACCAGCCTTTCTTGATGTTTCTCTCCCTTTCTCCCTCTGTCTGTGTCTACCTCTCTGCGTCTCTGCGTCTCTGCCCCTCTCTCCCTCTCTCTGTCTCTCTCTGTCTCTCTCTGTCTCTCTCTCTGTCTCTCTCTCT
>NW_004524630.1:8594534-8609770 GCF_000260255.1 Octodon degus | reverse complement strand
AATTATACCTACCTAACCGCACTTCTTCAGGAATCCAGGTAAAGAGTGTGAGACTCACGGAGACTGCTATAATTTGCAGCTAGGGAAACACACACATGTCTTTGCTTCTTTGTAACTTAATAATTCATGGGAGAGTTCCGAGGGTCCCTGCCTCACTCCAGACCCATAAGCTCTTGATACTCACTGCCTTGATTAAAGTGAATTTCATTTAAAGTATGTTGTCATTTATTCTGACATTATCAATACGACTCAACATAGATTTTAGCATATATGATTTATTATCCTAATTCATCAAATAATTTATTTAATTTCTTTAATTCTATGTCATAAAATTCAATTAACACTTCCATATTTAATCCAGCCAGAAGGCATTGATTTTAACAGTCTGAGAAGAAACTGGTATGTGATTTCCTCTTCACTTTTCATAAATTAAAATTCTCAAAATAATTGGATAAGACATTATACATGTACTATATAACTTTTTAAAAAAAATATTTATTTATTTATGTGTGTGTGTGTGTGTGTGTGTGTGTGGCCAGCTCAGCCCACCAGGGGGCGGGGCTGGCTGGCATGTGGTGCTGGGGGATTGACCCCGGTTCCTTGTGCTTTGCTAAGCTTGTTCTAAATAGGTGCTTTAGACCACGGAACCATCTCACCAGCCCCAATATAGCTTTTAATTCTATGCTGACCTTCCCATTTTTGTGTTGTGGCAGAAATAACATGGCCTGTGTCTGTGTATTTAGCTGCCTCTTTGTAAGAAGTAGTTATTCAACATCAATGACATTAACACTTTTGTACACAAAATGCTAGATCTACAAATTATTGTAATTTAGAAAACACATCTTCGATCAAAAACAGTCTTTTGTAGATTATCTAAACTAGAAATAGATGAGATTAACATAATAAGTCCATACAGCTGTAGCTGTGAGGTACGGTGGGTCCTTGCTTCAGTGATAATGGAAATGAAATCAAACATTAGTTGGAGGTGGGAGAAGATAAGATTCTAATCAAGAGTAGGCCATTTACTAAAGAAGGGAGACCATGTTTTGGGGGTGATGTAGTAAAGTGGTATCTGCCTTCACGGGTCTGGATAATTCCTCGTGACTAGAACAACAATTTGATTTCCCTGAGAGAAAGCCTAAAGACCCAGGGAAGCCTCTGCCCTGTGAACTCCCCTGAGGCCTCAGTAATCATAAGTGTAAGACATTAGAAATTCCTCGATATAGGTATTCATGGTCTTGAAGAGGGTGAAATAAACTTGGTGAATTCAGAACTAATAAATCTGACTATAGCAATTTTTAGACAGACAATCCTCATAACTGACACACTGCTATGCAGAACTGAGAAGTATTTTATAAAAAAAAATTTTTAATGAAGATCAAGTCTTGTTCTACTTTAGTTTCCTTTTAAGTATCTGCAGACCCAAGAAAAGAGTCATAGCTTTTAGGAAAAAAAGGAAAATCACTTTTAACTTACTTTTTATCTTAGAAGAAAACACAAACTATGCTTTTAATGAGCAACAGGTGACAGGCCCAGGAGCTTTTTGCCTATTCCCTGTGTTGTTTCCTGTGTTACAAATTAGTTCTGATCTTTCATGGTTCAACAAATTGCTATGGATCTATTAGATCATAAAGACATTTTCATACGCAGAGGAATTTTATATATTTTTAAAATCTTAGTTAAGTCTTTAGATAAAATAATTTTATATTAAAAAGAGCAAGGCACACTCACTTGATTTCAGTCTTTTTGGGATGATATTGAACATGATAATATCTAGCTGATAAATTTTATAAAGTGAAATCCAGCATAACAGTTAACAATTATGTGATACGTTCTCATAGTGGCAAAACAGGTAGTTTTTATTCAGGGATTGGGGTTCCTCTAAGCTCTTCAAAGGCTCTTTGTCCATGAAAAATATTTCTGATATATTATCTTTTTCTAAATCTTATTGATAATTATGGAATCTACTTAAGGGATGGTTTAATAAGTGAACTTTATATTAATTTTATTTTATTCATTAATTTTCTAAATGATCTCATTGTAATATTATTCATGATTACAGATGACACCTAACCTGGATTTCCCTTGTTTATTAAAAATTAACTAAACAAAAATTTTCCCCCACAGACTTTAAGGGAAAAATCCAGTTATATCTTTTTGTTGAACATATTTTCCTAAGACAGGAGTTACTGAGTTATTTCTTGCTCTTCATACCTTGAAACTATAGAAATAATTTCCTGCTGGCTTCCACTTTCCCTCTTCCAGCTGGCTTCAGCCTTGTGGCGTACTCTCTGCCTCACTAAAAGTATAATGAGGCCGGCCTAATTGAAATGGAAATCCTTTCAGAACACCCTGTGGTTGAATTTATTGTACATCATAAACAAGGACTCTTAGGTACACAAAACTTTGCACATTGCTTCATAGTCACGCACTTAGGCCCTCATACATTGCTTATTTATCACATGAGCTGTTCCGATATAGTATTCTTTCAAATGTACGAGTGTATTGCAGAAACATTAGTGGTCTCTAAACCAAAAATCTCAGATATGAAGTACATGGGCTAATGAGAAAGATAATGGGGAAAAATGATTTGGGCAAACTATAGAATTATTTTAACCTTTAAGTAAATCAAGAAGAAGTTACCTATCTATAGAAACAAAACACAGTCACTGTCTCCCTTATTCATGCTGTTTGCGACCAAGTAAATATTAGCGCCATTAAATTGATTTTATATTTATTTCTTTGTCCCCGCTTCATCTCCTTATGTTTTAGTTTTTCAGTTTTTATTTGTTATCTGTACCTGTATGCATTACATGTCTGCGTTACTCATGGGGAGTTGGTACACATGTAGGCTGTGAGTTTTTTTAGATGAGAGAAGTCAGGCAAGATTTAAGCTTGTGTATCTGACTTCTCTCACTTAACATTATGGTCTCAACTTGTATTTACCTACAAATGACTCAGGCCCCCTTTTATCTGTGGTGGAGTAATACTCCATTATGTGTAAATGGCATATTTTCTTTATCAATTCATTTGCTTAAGGATTTATGGGCCACTTCTATGATTACCTGCCATATATTTTAGAGCTATAAAGATGGAATGCTTTATTATTGTATGTGATGTCATTGACTCTGTTCGGAAGATGACTAGATGCCTTAGAATAACTAGTCTAATGGTATTTTTAGTGCCAGATTTTTGAAGAATCTCCATACTGATTTCCACAGTGGTTTTGAAGCAGCGAGATTATTTCCACAGCAGACCAAAGATTAGGTATAACAGAGTTTATTGATGAAGCCACCGAACATTACAGATCAGAAATATGTTTGGCCCTGTTCTTTGTTTTATCTTGGCTTATACACCTTTCTGGTTTTCTAGAGCATTCCATGATGGAATGCCTTGGTTTTCGACCCAAGAAGTCACGGGCTGTCACTATGTGGGTTATGGCCCGGTCATGAGGATTTATGGTGGGATATGGTTCAGCTCTTTTCTGTAATTCTGCTTTTCTCTGATCTTTTTTATGTTTACAATGTCTTAAGATGAATGGGGGCTGGCCAAATAGCTCAGCGGATTAAAGCCCCTGCAAGCAGGCGCAGTGGGACCGGGG
Source organism: Octodon degus (assembly GCF_000260255.1). Lineage (NCBI taxonomy): Eukaryota > Metazoa > Chordata > Mammalia > Rodentia > Octodontidae > Octodon > Octodon degus. The sequence goes on along the minus strand of NW_004524630.1, from coordinate 8,606,169 downwards.
GTTTGGTCCCCAAGCCTGCCATGCAAGCCCCGCCCCCGGGGCACGCTGAGATGGCAGTTGAGTTTAGGCGTGGTGGCATGCGTCTGTTATCCCAGCTCTTGGGAGGCTATAAACAGGCAGATCATTCCCAGTCCGATCTAGTAGTGAGAACCTGAACATCCTGTAGACCCTTTCCTAAAATACAAAGAACACGAACGAGATTGATGCGAAAGGAGCAGAGGAGTGTGGCATCCCAGCCAGGGTCGTGTAGAGTTGACTCTGCCTTAGAAGCTCCTATCTCTAGTGTGAACTGGAAGCTAAACTAGAGCTTCTCTGACTAGGATAAAGTTAAACCAATGAGAGCCACTATCCCCTACAGTTTCATCAGATTAAATTGTCACTAAAAATATAGAAAAATTTCTGTTACCCCACTGCCTCATTAACATTCATTATTACTGGTTTTGGATGATAGCTATTTTTTTCGGGACTAAGATGGAATTCCAATATTGTTTTAGTTAGCATTTCCCTGACCAGCAATGTTGAACATTTTTTATGTATTTTTTTTCTACTTGTATTCTGTTGCTGAGAAATACCTATTTATTTCAGTTCCTCATTTTGGAATTGCTTCATTTATTTGGGAAGAACTCACAGCTTTTAGTTCTTCATATATTCTAGATATTAATATTCTGCCTGATGAATAGATGGCATTTTCTTTTTGTTTTCTGTAGGTTGCCTCTGCAATCTGTGAGTCATTTCTTTTACTGTGGAAAAGCTTTTAATTTGATATATTTGCTAATTATTGATATTACTTTTTGTGTCACTGGGATTTTGTTCAGAATGGCCTTGCCTAGGCCTATGACTTGAAGAGTGTTATTTATTTTACCGTCCAGCAAGTCCTTTGCTTCAACATAATATTCTTATTCTGTTTTGTTGATCTGCATGTCTATTTTTTTTTTTTTTGCCAGTAGTATGTTGATTTTATCATTGTAGCTTTTTAGTGTAACTTGAAGCCTGGGATTGTGCTGTTTTTGGTTGTGCTCTTATAGTCCTGGATGGCCTTTGCTATTCTGGTTCTTCTCTAGTTCTGTAAGAATTTTTTTGATTATTTTCACTGTATTTGTAAGGAATAATGTTGGTACATTAAGATCCTGACTTATGAATGAGTTCCATTTCAGAAAAATGTTCATAAATCAGATTCATTAGTTAGTTCATGCAGTGAGTCTTACACACCTTTGACAGAAATATACAATGTAAAGCTTTAGAAAACTTAATATGTGCCATGATGTTGTCATTGTTCTCTAGAATTGTGCCATTGATTGAATGATTCATGTTATAAGAATGAGCAAAGTCCACCGTCTTCTTCCCTAGGTCCAACATTTCACCCTTTTTTCCCCTTAGACTTCTTAATATTTCATACACCGATTACTGTGCATTCAGGCAGGGTCAGAGGGACACTTGGGGGTTGTGGCCAATCTCGTAACTCCTTTCACTCTTGTTTCCATGGTTATTGCTTTATGCTTCCTAGTGGTCCCTCCACGTTGCCCCTGCTCTTCTTCCTGCTGCTGGACATGCTGGGGTCTGCCTGACCACTCTCCTACTACTGCCCATGATCCCATTGTGCAAAGAGTGCAGAGAAGGGCACAACTATGACAATGTCCAGCAGACCCTGATCTACTTCTGCAGCTATGTTGCATCTATGTGTGTTCCTAATGTCAGGTTTGTCCTTCTACATGAAAGTTTGAAACCTTAGTCTTCTAAAGTCAGGGACTTACTGTGTTATGATTGGCATTGCTTCAAATCTGTGTATCAGTTTTGGACGTATAGCCATATTGACTACTGGTTCTGCTAATGGAAGAACAGGAGACATCTGATCTATCCATTTTCTATGTCTTCTTTGATCTTTTTTTTTTTTTCCAGAGTTTTGTTTCAGATTTTTTTTTTAATTTCTTAATTTGGTTACTTCCTAAGCATTTATTTTTCATTGCATGTATTTGTTATAGGGTCTCATTACATAGCTTGGACGCATAGTTATTCTCCTGGTTCAGCCTTCCCAGTGCTAGGGTTACAGGCCTGCACCACCACACCCAGTTTCAGTGGCTGACTGACTCAGCTCACCTGGGGTGGGCCTAGCATGGCACATGGTGCAGGGGATCGAACCTGGGTCCTTGCACTTGCCAAGTAGGCACTTAGAACGCTGAGCTGTCTCCCCAGGCCAAGAATTGAATTTTTTATGTTATTCTAAATGCTGTTATTTTCCTAGTTCCCATCTCAGTGAATTTACCATTGGTATAATGGAATGATATTGACTTTTGTGCATTGATTTTTCATTCTGCTGCATTGCTGAATTTGACTATTAATTCTTGGAGTTTTTTCACTGGTAAGTTTTGGAACTTCTATGGAAAATATCAGTCATCTGCAAACAATGTTACTTTGGCTTCTTTTCCCAAGTGTATCCCTTTTAATTCTTTTACCTCATTTCACTGTCTAACATTTCAAGTGCTGTGTTGAACACAAACAGGGATAATGGAAATATTTGTTTTCTTCCTGTTATCAACAATAAAACTTGTAGATTTTCCTCACTTGATAGGATGATGTCATAGGAGGTTCAGTTCATTCTATACTCATTTTCTTTAGGGCTTCTTTCATGAAAGAATATTGGATTTTGTCAAAGGCCTTTCCTGAATCTATTGTGATGGTCGTGTGAAATTTGCTCCTGCTGCTGGCTTCTGTAGCATACTTATTGGTTTCCATATGTTGATCCACCATTGGATTCCCTGGGATGAAGCTTGCTCGGTGATGATGTATGATCCTTTTGACATTTTACCGCATTCTGCTGGCCAGTGTCATCAGATAGGTTAGCCTGGACTTCTCTTATTTGGTTGAATCCTCCAGTCTCAGAATCAGGATAATGCTCACTTCCAGGAATGGCTTTGGGAGTATTTATTCCTGTTCTGATTTCACTCGTTTTTAATGAATAGAATGATTTGTTCTAATGGTGTTTGTAAATAGGATCTCAAGTCCGCATCTTGTACAGCAATTAACCACTAAGAAGAATATATGGAGTGTGTTAGTTATTGAAACTGTACTTCCGATTTGATTTGAAACTGTCTCATTGCTATGTTTATCAATAAAATTTTGAAAAAAAAAGAAGTATTGGTGTGCAGTATTTTTTCAAAGCTTTTATAGATTGTGGCAGCAAATCTATCAGACACAGACTTTTACTAGTTGGTGTGGTGTTATCATTATTATTATTATTATTATTATTATTATTGCTTCAATTTCATTGCCAGTTGTTGAATTTTGCAGGGATTTTATATCTTCTTGGTTCAGGTTTGATAACTCATGTATCTCTAAGAATTTATCCATTTCTTTTGAATTTTCCCATCAATTGGCATAAAGGCTTCTAAGGTACTTATTAATATTTTTCTCTATTTCAGCAATGTGCAGTGTAATTTTAACATTTTCACTTCTAATTCAATACATCTGGGTATCTTTTTTCTTTTAGTTGGCTAAGTTTTTGTCTATTATGTTTATTCTATCAAAGAACCAATCAAAATCAATTGATTTTGATTCTTTGTACTGTTTTAGTCTCCATTTTACTGATTTTTGATCTGATTTCTTTTCTTTTTTTTTTTTTTTCTGTGTGAGCTTTAGATTTGATTGTTCTTGTTTTTCAGGATTCTTGATGCACATAATTAGTTTCCGCTGAGAGCTTACTCTGTTTGCCTGAAGCAGGCATTCACAGATATCAGCTTCCCTCTTAGGAGTGCTTTCATTATGTCTTGTAGATTTGGTAGGTTGAACTGGTATTATCATTCAGTTCTATGAACTGTCTAATTTCTTTTATGATTCCTTGATTATTCAAAAGGCATTGTTTAATTTCTATACTTTGCAATAGTTTTTATGTTTTGTGTTCCCATTTACTTCTAGTTTCATTGCAGTTTTACTTCTAGTTTCATTGTATGTGGGGTAATGTCAATTATTCTGCAGTTACTTAAGTATGCTTCATTAGATAGTGTATAGTCCATTTTGGAGAAACTCCAAGGATTTGAGAGAAAAGATATTGATTCTGTCACTGTCTTTAATGCTCCATAGATAGCTGTTAAATCCATTTATTCTGAGGTTTGATCACACCTTGGTATTTCTTTGTTGATTTTTTGTCTTATTTATCTGTCCGGCTACTTGTGACAGTGAATTAATGAGGTCTAACTTAAAAATCATGTTAGTGTTTTCTGATCATGCCGCATTTGTATATCTTGCTTCAATATTTGTAAGTAAAGTTTCTAAGAATGTATTCATTTCTTTTTTATATTTATCTGATCTTTTGTGTCTAATAGTGTAGGTTTTGTGCAATGCAGTCTTCTATCGCTCAGCTCAGCTGTGCTTATGATTGTCATCTCTTCCTGTGTATTTGTTCTTTTACCCAGCATGCAGCGACCCTCTTCATCTCTTCATATCAGTCTATGCTTAAAGTCCAATTTGGCTGAAAATAGGACAAATACTCCTTTTCCTTTCTAGGTTTCCATTGCTTGGGGTATTGTTTTCTAATTCATTAATTTTTAGCTTATAATTTTCTTGGTATAATTGTGTTTCTTATATACACCATAACTTGAAATTTTATGTTTTGATCCATTTTTCAACCTGTCTTTCAAATGCAGAGCTGGGACATTCACAATTCTCTGTTACTGAAAAATTTAGGCTTATTTTGCATTCCGCTATTTTCTGTTTTCCTGATTTCTTTCTTTTTGTCTGTGTAAGTTTTCAGCCTACTAGATGTATTCATTCTGTTACACCCTTTGTCACTAGCTTTATTATCTTTGCTAGTTTAATGCTGAGAAGGTTTTGAAGTTCACTAAGTGCCCTTTGTCATAGAAATATCCTATTGCTCCATCAATTTTGTTTTATAACTGAATAAATGTCTTACTTATTGAACATATTTATTTATCTTGATCAATAACCTCAAAATATATGCTTGCTTTTCATTTAAAGGCAATGTAATACTGGTAAATTCTATCACAAGAACACAGCAGAATGAATGATACCATTTTTATTGCATGAAATAAAACAGAATTCTATTACAAATTAATGACAATAATAATAGCTAGTGATTGTATATCATTATCTTCAAAGTAGTTAATAAGACTAGAAGAACAGACAAAAAAGAGTATCTCTTTCAAAGAAAAAATAGATATAGCACAAATCTTTCTTTTCAAATATTTATTTTTTTTTGAGAGATTATTTTTTCAGGTTATGACTGTACAGATTGAGACCAATTTTCTCTTAGGGTTTGAAACATTTCTCTCCAAGCTCTCCTGGCCATTAAGATTTGTGCTAAGAATTCTGCTGTAATATTAATGAATTTTCCTTTGTAAGTCATTCATTGTTTTTTCTAGCTGATCTTGAGAATTTTATTCTTTCTTTGAACTTCTGGGATTTGGGCTATGATATTTGGAGAAGTTCTTTCTTGATCATCATTATGTGGGGTTCTTTGTGCCTTAATTTTCTGTTTATTGAACTTTTTCAATATTTGGAAAACTTGCTGCTATAAATTTTATAATAACTTTGATGCCATTTTTCCTGTCTTCTCATATTTCATAGATACCTTTAATCTTACATTAGTTTTTTTGGCATTTATCAACTGTTGAAATTATTTTTGTTGTTATTGTTGTTGTTGTTGATGATGATGATGATGATGAGGAGGAGGAGGAGGAGGAGGAGGGGGAGAAAGAGGAGGATACAGGATCTTGCTACACAGCTCAGACTCATAGTGACCTTCCTGTCTCAGCCTCCCTAGTGCTGGATTAAAGGTATGCAGTACCTCACCCATTTCTAGGGTCAGTATGACCTGAGGTAGCAGGGATCAACCCTGGGAACACACACTGTCTAGGCAGCACTTAGATCACTGAGAGTTCTCCCCATCCCTTGAATCTATTTTTTTTTCAAAGTTTTATTGATAAACAGATAGCAATGAGACAGTTTCAAATCCAATCGGAAGTACAGTTTCAATAACTAACACGCTGCATATATTCTTCTTAGTGGTTAATTGCTGTACAAGATGCGGACTTGTGATCCTATTTACAAACACCATTAGAACAAATCATTCTATTCATTAAGACAATGCAACTATATATCTATCCTAACCACTTTGAATACACAGATACAAAATGGACGTTCATCGGTATACCCCATTTTTTCTAAGTTCCGTTATTGACTATTATAGGTGTGTAAACTCAGCAAAATATTCTAAAAGATCCAGTAGCCCATAATAGCATTGGGTCTTCTGTTTAACTGGCAATGTCAGAAATTATTGACCTGAGTCCCCCACAGCTCAACTTAACAGCATGGCTTTATTTCCTACATTTCTTCTTCATACTTTTCTAACCTTGAATCTATTTTTAATGTCCTCTTAGTATAAAGGCATCTCAATAATTGGCCACAAACAGTAGCCCTAACTTCTAGTTCTGTTCTCACGCTGCTTGCTTGTGCTGCCCATAATTTCAGTTGGATTTCTAACCTCCTGAGTTTCTATTTGGTATCTTTTCATGGACTTTACTTCTTCTCTACACCAAACACTCATGTTAGCATCATTGTGTTTAGTTCGTCGGCCCTTCTATCCCTGGATTCTACCAGCTTTCTGATCATTTTATGCATTAGGTCCACTATTTGTTCAGTTACATCTTCTTTGAACTTACAAAAGTACCTTATTGATCAATTATTTTTATTTCCTTTTTTATTCTCTCTTACAATGCACCTGTATGACTTTTGATTTATGCTCCTCCAATGCCCCATGGATCAGCATTGGGTAAATGGGTAGTTTTTGGAGGCATTTGTTACCTTTTTCTCATATTTTTATTTTTTGTTTATTTGTTCTTTGTGTGGAGGTTTGTGGGTTGACAATCATGGAAAAATCTCTGGTTATTAGGGAGATCTCTTAGTCAGTGCTTCTCAGTGGTGTTCTCTGGGTATGGCTAATGATGAGTCTCTTCCTCTGTCCAACAGTCCACCATCTCCATTTATTTTGAAAGGACGTGTGCCATATATTGGGCACAGTACCCAGTTATCCTGTAATAATTTGTTGTATTGCTAAACACAATCCAAATACTGGTATATAGAGAAAACCCATAGATACCAACTGCTGTACTATTTTCACTATAGTAATAAAATCAGCAACATTAGTAGTATTAAATACAAACCAGATGTTGATATATCTTAAAAAACAATGATGTATCACCCTTAACTATAGACAAGAGATCTAGAATTATAGTACAAACACTAAGACTAATGAAAAACTGACCTGTTGGGGCTGGCAAGATAGCTCAGTGGACTAAGTGACTATGTTGGCAAGCACAGGGACCGGGGTTCGATCCCGGCACCACCAGCCACGCTGGCCCTGCCCCAGGGCACAGACACACTAAACCAGCCACTGAGACCGGGTTTGGTGGTGCACACCTATAATTCTAGTGTTGAGGAGGCTGAAAACAGGAGGATCACTACAAGTCCGAGCTGCATGGTGAGCCCTACACCAAAAACATTAAAAAAGGAAGGAAGGATGGAAGACCTACTATAAATATCCACAAATGAAGCAAGTTTCCCTTCACTACCAATAAAATATGTTCAACAGATATATCTTAGTGTTAACTAAATATATAAATATTCATAAATCTTAATGGTTACCCTGGTGAAGATAGATGGGTGGGGAACCAGAAAATGAGAAATGTAAAATTTGAAATATTAATCAATGAAAGTTGTAGAGGAAAGAAAAGTGAGACAGATAATCCTATTGAGAATTAAACAGAAATTAATATTGCTAAATAACAGTAAGAGAAAAAATGAATGAAAACAAATCAAAGAAGTAGATAGCAAAATAAAGAAAAAATAGCAAAAGGTATGCAAAAGATGTTAAAGGGGAGAGAGAGAGAGAGAGAGAGAGAGAGAGAGAGAGAGAGAGAGAGAGAAGCCCTGCCACCCTCCAACAAATATTAATGAAAGAAAAATTGAGCCCATCTTTTTGTTTTGAATGAGTGATCTTCCCCCAGGATCAAAAGCCTTGGAATCCAGCACTTAGCTTTCTGGCCTGTGGGTTTCTGAGTGGCCCTCCCTGCTGCAGAGTTGCTGCCTGCGACTTCATGCTGTGACAACCATCCAAGCTGAAGCATGTCCAGGCTCACAATAGTAGGTTTGAGAAGCAATCTACCTTCTGATCTGTGCTGATTATGGGTTGTAGGGCAGGGGTGGAAGCAGACTACTGGATGTTTTGCTAACTTTTAGAGAGCCAGTCTCCTCTGTAAACCATACTTGTTGGCCTAGTTTCTCTTGAGAGGGGGCAGGACTTGTGTCCTTCCTCACCTGGGTTACAGCTCACCAGGTCTATGTTGAGCCTGCTTCTTCTGTGTGGCTATTTCCCACGACTGTGTCTCAGCAGCTCACCTTGAGGTAGTATGGCCAAATGGAGCTGTGTTATACCTCTTCCGCAGATCAACCCAACATAATTAATCCCCGACACGATCTCCAGCACTGGGATTGTTCTACAACTCTGACCTGTCATGAAGAGGTCACTTTCAGAATAAAACCCCACACAATTTTCTTCTCATTGCTACTAAAATCTGAAAAAAGAAGGGAAATCATGATTATTTACTATACTATTGATGTCAGTGGTGTTTATTTTCTTTAACATATGATTTTGAATGTAATTGCATTTCTTTGGAGCGATTATTAACCAGATAACACATTATAAATATGAAAATATAAAATAAATATGAAAAATATCCCAATTAATGGAAGCTATCTTGTTTATAACTCCGTTTACCTCACCATTAACATTATTTTACTTATTATTTTCATTGTAATACTCTTTGCCTAATTACCACAGTGTTTGAAACTCTTGCTTAAGTATTCTATTCTATAATTTCCTATAATCTAACACAGTATGAAAGATTTTTCAGGTCTTTTTCATCGGTAACTGTATCTAAATAGTCTTCCTTTCCCCCGCTGTAGAGAGCCTATACCGCGAATCGCGGCATCAGAACCAAACTCCTAGGGACCATTGGGTGAGGCCTGCTGCAGCCCTTGAAGCCTGCGCTAGATTACCCCTCCCACCGAGTGTGCCAAGATGGCGCTCATTTCCTGCTTCCGCAGTCCGCAGTCGCTATACACCCGCCTATAATGATGTAAGATACCTTCCCTGAGATTGTAACCAATGGCGCTGTAACATGTATCAACCCTCGATTGGACAGTGTGAGGATATAAAAGAAATGCTCCGCGACGCGGAGGGTCAGAGACAGGAAGAGGGACGGAGAGAGGAACTGTGCTCTCTCGGGGCGCATCACTCAGGAGAACGATTAAAGCCTTTCCGCCGCACAAATCGTGTTGAGTGCTTTCCTGCTGGACGGGAGGGTGCCCGACACCCCGCAAAATGTTTTAAGATTTTCCTATAGTTTTTATGAATCTCCAAGCCATGACTGGGGTAAGGGCAATGTTGTAGCAGGAACGAGGTGCACTAAGTGAAGGAGGTCAAGCAAAAGCACATTCTCTGGGCTAGAAATCTGCTTTTATTGTTGGAGTTTTTATGAGTGTAGTTCTCTGTGCTAGTAGTCTTTGTAGGCTTTGTTGGCCGTGTCTGTTCCAATAGGGGAAAGCCCTTGGACTTTGAATTGCATTTTGCTGTAGCAGAAGATAGTGAGTATTGGCAGAGCCTTCAGTCTTACTGCCTATGGCATTCAAGGTCTCTCATGCCTTCGCACCAATCATTCCTTCTGACCTCATCCAATAGTGTAGTGGCCACCAATTTTCATTTCTTGAAATGTGTGATAGAAAGGTGAGTTTCCCAAACCCTTACCATATACTTACAGAAACCCAGGTACAGGAGTGAAGGCCCCTATCTGTTTAGCATCCAAATTATTTCTTTTTCCTTGCTCATCTACTTAAGATGTTGTTTGCTCTATTTTAAAATTATTGGGTTCGAGAGATAGCTTCATAGTCTAAGTGCCTGCCTGGAAAGCACAAACACATGGGTTTGGTCTCCTATACCAAAACCGGATGTGGTGGTGCAAGCCTGTAATCCCAGCCCTGGGGAGGCTGAGACAGGAGGATCTCTACATATCTGAACTGCATAGGGAAACCCTCTATCAAATAAATGAATGAATAAAAAATTAATGAAAATAAAATTATTGTAGTTCATTGTATTGTATTGCTAATGGTGGTGAACATCTTGCTGTGTTTTGTATGTTTTCATGAAATTCATAATTGGTGAGAACATCCTCAGTTATTTCAACAGGGAAGCATCAGTCTAATTTTTAAGCCATGCACAGTGGATTGGGTCCCATCACTCAGCTGTGTCACCTCTAAGGCCTGATTGACACCTAGCTTTATTCACTGTGCACCGTCATTTAACTTCATTAATTTCCTTTTAGTCTAAAAATTCCTTTCCTTTCTCCTCAATTGTCTTATGGCCTCCTTACTACACTGTGACCTACCTGACTGTTTCTCTGGTGATATTTACAGATCTTTCTTTCTCTGATTCCTAATAACATACTTCTTTTTCCCATAAAGTTTCACACTTTTTCCAGTTCTCTCTCCTTCTACAAGAAATCATCTCTAATTGAGTGTTTCTGACATCTCTGTTTTTTCTTTTCACACAAAATACATGTCTGGTTAAGATCGAAATCTTAAGTCCAGACTGACTGAACACTACTGCATGAGGCATATCATGTCAAAGGTTACAGTTGTTCTATTTTTCTCTTAATATTATTCTCCTGTTTACTAACCTTCATTAATAGTAAAAAGGCACTGTGAAGGTGAAGCTACTTCTTCTCCTTCCAGGATGGATTTCTGTGTCAAGTTATGTGAGCCACAGCTTCAGAACACCAAGAGGCCTGGGCACTAGCTGAATTCCACCTGGAAAAGAGCAGATGAATCAATCCTCTGGGTTAGCAAAAGCCCAACTCCACACATAAAATGGTGCTCATGCCTAATTAATAAAAAGTGAGCCATGTGCCAAGATTTTTGTGTAACCTTTACCAGACAAGGTCCTATGCATGTAATGTACCTGGTTAAACACTAATCTAGCCTCCTTCTACTAGTAGCCTAAGTGTTCATAATTTCTACCTGTTCATCCAAAGGTGAATGAGATTAGGCTTTCACTCTTCATTTGCTGACCCAGTTCCTGGTACCAAAGTACTACCCCAAATTAGAAAATTCTCCAAACTTTCTGGCAAGTATGGGATTCCCAGAGTCTGTTGTGTCTGTCTGTCCTTTGCCTGCTGGCTCAGTTGCGTGTTTTCCAGTCCCATCACAAATATCTCTATGAAATCTTCTCAGTCCTGATTATTTCCCATCTTCCCATATGTTTCCTTCTAAATGTGTGATTCATACTATAAATCTTTAAGAACTGTAAATTTGTTGAAAAATATAAATATTTTCATTCATTTATAATTCCATTTCTGATATCTCAGAGAGTGACCTTCATGCATTAGGAACAAATAAGGTAATATTGATGGTGAAGTACATGTTAGCTGTAAGTAAACATCCTTATTTAAAAACAATTGGAGTTTTTAGTAGAGTTAAGATTGTACAGATGTACAGATGTAGATTTATGTTTCTTAAATATAAGTCCTTCCCTTCATATTTTACATTTGCTTAGAAAAAGAGAAAAGAAGCA
>NW_004524630.1:8587658-8593429 GCF_000260255.1 Octodon degus | reverse complement strand
AAGTGCTGTGTAGTGTGTTTGAGCATCAGAAATAACGTATGTAATGAGGGACAGAATACTAGAGAGTGATGTTAGAGAAAAGACAGGGACAGAGTATGAAAGGCTCTCTAGCTTGTGCTGGGATTTGCAATTTGTATGTATTTTCTGGAGGGCCAATGAACACTCTGAACAAAGAGTAGCATGAAAAATTGATTGTCTTAAAATATTTACTCTGGTGTCTGAGTAAAGAATATGCTATCAAAAGTTATGAAAGGAATCAGAGAGACTAGTTGGGGCAGAATACAGAACACAGAACAATCCAGGGCAGAATTGCCATGCACTGACCACATGTCAGGAATAAAGCCAAACAGAAGGCATTGCTAGGATCTATTTTGAAGATAGAAAAGAGAGAATATTATGTAGATGAATTTGATTTCAGAAGCAAAAGAAAGGAAGGTATTAAAAAGGTCCTAGGCAAGTGCAAGGACCCAGGTTGGATTCCCTGTACCATATGCAGTACTGGTCTCACCTTAGGTGCACCAAGTGGGCCACCAAGAGTTGACGTACTGGTGCATACTTGTAATCCCAGTGCTGGGGAGGATGGAACGGGAGGATCACTAGGAGTCCAAGTTGTGTAACGAGACCCTGGACCAAACACATATTTTTTTTAAAAGGAGGTATTAAAATAACTCTTGGTGTCCTTGTCTGATCAGGGACATAAAGTTCTGTGGAAATGGAGAAAAATTTATAGTTGGAAACAGAATGGTGGATGTGTGTGTGTGTGTGTGTGTGTGTGTGTGTGTGTGTGTATTTAATTGTTCAGTTTGAAATGCCCACAACACAATTACGTGTAATGAGATAAGCAGTAAGTTCGAGGCTGGAGCTTATTCTAAAGGTACAAATGCAGTAGCCTCAGTAGATATAAAACTAAAAGGCTGGATAATCTTACAGAGAAATGGCTCAGGCTAAGGTTTACCAGATTAATCAAGTCCAGAAGACCAGTCTACACTGGCATAGTATATAGCAGTTCTGGCTGAGGTAACATTTGTTTGAAATTAGAAAAACAATTTGGATAAAACATAGAAGACAGAATCTATGAATGGCATGAGCAGAAAGAGAAAAGAAGGTACCAAATTAGATCAGGGCTGGCTAGTGATGGTGAGGCTCCAGAGAAACAGTTGGAAGATTTTCCATGTGTTATGGCTTGGATCTAGTTGTCCCCCCAAAGCCTCAGGAAGTCGTGGGGTGGCTTCCGGAGTTTGATTGATTCTGGACCCAGTGCTGGGATTGTGGGTGTGAGTGCCCTGGGGCAGATACTCTGCATTAGAATGTAAGGAGGGAAGAGAGGCTAGCTCTCTGCCTGAGCTGCTGCCACTCCCTTTCCTCTTGCTCTATGCCCAGCTGCTCTCTGCCATGTGCTGCTCTGCCTTGGAACCAGCTGAGTACAGACTGAGACCTCCACTCTGTGAGCTAAATAAACCTTTCCTTCCCTAATTTTGAGTGCTGGGTATTTGTCCCAGCAATGAGAGAAGCATAACTGAGACACAACTACAAATATTTGTCACAATAAACTATTTTTATATCCTTGGATTGAACCATGAAGACTGGTTCAGGAAGAGAAAGCTGTAAAAGAGGACTTTAAAAGATGATTGTATCTCCCTCCTTGATGGCAAAAGAGACAAATGAAGGCATTTGAAAGAGAATTAGAAGACTTGGGCAAGATTTGTTGTTTGTCCACTTTGTGGAGCTGTTATTATCTGTCAAATGAGTCAGGACACCAGTCAGTGGAAGAACCTTCATCAATTTTGTGTGTTCCTTGTCAAATGAGTATTTAGGTACTTGCTAGAAGAACTGGGTTTATATGTTGATTTCTGGTGCAGATGAGATAGCTCAGTGGACTGAAGCACCTGCTTAAGCAAGCTCAGGCAAGCTCAGGAACCACATTCAATCACTAGCATGCCATGCCATGCCAGCCCTGCCCCTAGGGGGTGCTGAACCGGTCAGAGCCTGGGCGTAGTGGCACGTGCCTGTAATCCCAGGGCCAGTGAGGTTGAAAGCAAGAGGATCCCATGAATCTGAGCTGTGTAGTGAGACCCTGTAACACCAAAAATACACAAAGATAGATACATATATATGTAGATAGATAGAAAGATTGATTGATTTTTAGTTACCCACAGCCTATGGGTAGCAATTAAAGCTATTGATGTGAATGGGCTCTGTCTTCAGCTACGTAACTGGAGGAGAAGGAGGAGGAAGTTCTAGAGGAAAATCAGCAAGTAGTGGCACTGCAAAGAGGCCAGGCCTGCTGGTCATAGTGATACATGCCTGTAAAACCAGCTCCGAGGAAGGCTCAGGTAGAAGGATTGCGATTTTGAGCCTATCTTCAGCAACTGTGCAAGTTGGTAAAGCTTAGTACCCCAAAAAGAGCTGTTACTGTGTCTCCATGCAAAGAGAGAGACACACACACATGGAGACAAAGAGAGACAGAGAGAGAGAAAGACAGAGAGACAGAGACAGACAGAAAGAGAGACACAGAGAGAAATTGAAGCAACGGAGGTAGGAGAAGGAGCAGAGCACTCAGAGATGTAGATAAAACCCAATCTATAGAAGCTAAGGAAAAAATTAGAGGAGTCCCATTTCTGGGCCAGTGATGAGGCCTCAGAATTGTACCCACTTGAAGTGGCTCATTCAAAATCTTGGGCTTGCGTCTATTGTGTTTCCCTTGGGATTGATCAGTGTTAGACTACACAGGTTGTGTTGTCTGTGCATAAGTCTGCTAGGGCTATCATGAGTCAGTGACACACACTGAGTGGTTTACACCACAAATTTTTTTTCCTTCAGATTTTGCAAGCCAGAAGTACAAGGGCAAATAGTTTCTCCACATTGCGAGCTCTCTCTCTTGAGGTTGCAAATAGCCATCTTCTTCCTTGGCTTTCTCTTTCTATGCATTTGTCTCTTAGTCTTTCTTCTATTGTAAAGGCATCAATCAACCTGGATTAGTACTGATATTTATTATCTCATTTTAACTTAAATATCTTTTGAAGAATTCTAAATATAGTCATATGACAGTGCAGAGATTTGGATTTTTATATATGAATTTTAAAGGATAAAGGTTGAGCTGTCAGAATCAGTTATCTAAATTTTGTCTTTATAGGAAATATAAAAACTGAAAACTTCAGAAATTATGCAATAGTTTTATGTCTTTCCTATTCCTAGAAAAAAACACTTCAGACCATCATGTAACCACAACATATACCTTTTTAAGAAAAATTATGACATAAAGAATAATGGTAGCTTAGCTTAAGATCTTTTATTAAATGTGGAAGAGGAAATGAGGGGGCCAGGGAGATAGCTCAGTAGAATGAGTGCTTTCCTGGAAAGTGCAAGGGACTGAGTTCAATCCCTGGTTTTTTTTTTTTTTTTTTTAAAAAAAGAGGAAATGAAGTCCAAGTATGTGTATTCCTACTTTCTTTCCTAAACAAAATATACGAAATAGTGCAAGAATGATAGTGAGAATATCCATAGAATAAAAAAACTAAAATAATCTAACATTAATACATTTAAGATTAAGTAACACTTAAAGTGCCAAAACAATGTTGGGCATGTTGGCACATACCTGTAATCCCAGTCAAAAAAGGATGATACAGGAGGATCGCTATGAGTCAGAACTTCATGGCAAGACCCTGCATAAAATAAAACATGCAATAGCTAATGTTGGATAAACCAATACATCCCTCCTTACCAATTTAATCATAAATGTGCAATTCTAGTTCAGACTAAGTAGAGACAAGAAGCAGAAATACTCAGGAATCATCTAAGCCATTTATTTCAGTAGAAGAGCCTCAAACAGAGAAAATGAATACATAGGATAATATACATGTACATAAGGACAGATTGATTTAAAACAATTGATGCATGTAGTTATGAAATCTGGAAAATTCAAAATCTGCATCTCCCTTCCAACCACTACTAGGCAGATGCCAGGAATGAGTCCTTCTCATTCAGGTTCAATCCCAGTGCCTCTCTACTGACAAATTCCTTCTCTTGGTGGGTTGGTCTTCAGTTCCCTTCAGGCCTTCAGCTGGTCATTTGAGTATCACTGTCAGTATCAAGGCCAATCTACTTTACTCAAAGTCTACTGCTTAATCCAATCAAAGCTGTCTTCAAAGAGATACACAAAATTACACTCCACTGAAATTCTGGCATCACTGTCCAGTCAAGTTGACACGTATATTAGTCATTTTCCTCTACTGTTTGGGCTTTGTTCATCAACTCTTGGCTCACTCGTATTGGGACCTGCTGAAGCTGGAAATCAATCATATGTAGGAAGGCAGGATGAAGTCTCATTGCCTAAAGCAGTCAATCTACTTCAGTATTGAGAAAAACACCCTGCCTGGACATTGTGGGCTATTAGTCACTAAATAAATGCAGCTACAAATAACTTAGGCACCTTATCTTTCATAAAGATACCTTTAAACTTTGCAAAGATATATATAAATGTGTTCAGTATTGTTTTGGGCTTCTTTGCCAATTGGCCATGGTCCACCTCTTGGCCTCAGCTATTATCTCTCATCTTTATTTTCTAAATTCTCTCACCATTTTCTTCTGAGGATCACCAAGAGACTAAATGATCCTTACACATGACTACGTCTTCAAGAATGTGAAAGTGCTTTCTCCAATAGATTTACTGTTTCTGTTTTAATATATAAATCTTTGATCCATTGTGACCTTAGTTTAGTGCTGGGTGATAGACATGGGTCTAATTTTAGCCTTTGGCACATGGAAGGCCAATTTTCTCAGCAACATTTATTCAAAAGGCATTGTTCCAGGGAACATGTTTGGTTCCTTTGTGAAAGATATGGTACCTGAGTAATTTGTAGTTACATCTGCATCTTCCAATCTGTTCCTGGATCCTTGGGTCTGTTTTTTCACAAGTACCATGCTGATTTTATCACAACAGCTTTTTGGAACAATTTCAAGTCAAAGATTGTGATGCCCCCTACCTTTCCTTTGTTGCTCAGGATTGCTTCTGCTATTCTATGTCTCTACTAGTTCCACAAGAATTTGAGGAGTGTCTCCTCTAGATCTTTGAAGTATACTGACAGTATTTTAATCAGGTACAATAATGAGATACCAGACCGCCTGAGAAAGAATGGTTATCATCATGAATTCAACCAATAACAAATGCTGGAGAGGCTGTGGGGGAAAAGGAACCCTTCTCCATTCTTAGTTGGGTAGTAGACTGGTACAACCACTGTGGAAATCAGCATGGAGATTCTCCCAAAGCTAGCATGGAAGGTCCCATCTCACCAGCTATTCCCCTTCTGAATATTTTTCCAGGACAAATCATACCACAGTGATATATGTGCACCCAAAGATAAGCTCAATATTTTTCAGGTGAATGGACGTAACTAGAGGCCACATTCATAAGTGAAACGAATCAGACATATATGGGTAAACATGACATTGTCTCCCTTGTGAAAGAGCCTGAAAGGGTACATAAGATCCAAAAGGTACAATAGATACTGTGAAAGACAAAGAAGCTGTTGAAAGGAAAGGAACAACTAGGATGAGGGAAAGGAAGAATGAAAGAAGGGAAAAAGAAATATATACGGATACACATCATATAGCTGGTATAATTGTACTGCTGATTTCTGCTGCTCTATTGAAAGTAGCAGTTAATTATTAATTTTTTTCACCAATCCAATGTTTCATAATTTTTTGGCCAATCTCACAAGCCTATGTCTGGTAATCTGAACAACTAATTTAAAGACAACAATATGCAATATAAA
>NW_004524630.1:8581473-8586807 GCF_000260255.1 Octodon degus | reverse complement strand
CACACACACACACACACACACACAAATATATCTTTTGCCTTTCTTTCTTTTGCCCTTTTCTTATCACAGGTTTTACTTCTCATTGAACAGATTCTTTCTCTCTCCCTGTGCCTATAGTACCTTTCAGATTTTATTTACTCTTTCAGGTTCTCACACTAGTGATGCAAGATGAAGTTTGCACATAGGAGTCTGATTTATTTCACTTACCAACATAGTCTCTAGTTTGATTCTTTTATGTTCAAAAGCCTCAATTTTATCCTTTACACAGCTGAGTAATGCTCTGTTGTGTAAAAATATCAAATCTGGCACAATTACTATGGAAATCAGCATGGAGATTCCTCAGAAAGGTAGGATTGCTGCTCCCATTCAAGCCAGCTAGTCCCCTCCTAGGTATTTTTCTAAAAGAACTGAAATCATCAAACTACAGTGGTATATGTGCACCCATGTTTATAGCAGCACAGTTTTTCATAGCTAAATCTTGGAAACAACCCAAATGCCCATCACCTGAGGAATCATGCCTATAACGTGTATCCTTAGAAATTAATCTAAAGACAGCAAAACACAAATGTCTCAGGTACTCTTCTGTCATTGCTGGGACAAATATTCAATACTCAAAATGAAGGAAGGAAAGGTTTATTTAGCACACAGTTACTGGAAGTTCTAGACCATACTGCAAGAGAGTGTGCAGAATTACTCTGCATATACCCACAGGTGTAGTAAAGTCTGAAAGGAAACAATTTTAAGACAGCCCCTACCTCTCTGTCGATTTTTCTGAATTTAGAGGAAAAATAAAGGTAATTAATCAAAACTAGAAAAAAAAAACCCTGCATTTGTAAAGTGTGAAGCGATAAGCTCACTGCTATCTGCAGGGGGCTGCATTGTCACCTATTAGAATCTAACAGCGATTGTTCAGACCGCTGTGTACACACCATGCTGGACCCACCAGCACCAATGCGCAGCTGGGCACAGCGAGGGATTTGCTTGCTGACCCTTTTTCCACCTTTCGTTAGTGTCCTATAACCCTGCTTGTTTCAGAAAGGTACACTAACATCATTCATAGTCTTTGCAGTTTATCTTAAAGGTATGTGTTTCTTTTGACTAAAAAGTTAAATGATTACTTTACAATAGAAATTCTGATCTAAACAGAAGGTATGTGCAGCAGCTTCACTTGAGAAGTGGTTTTCTGCTTGCCATCAGAGATATATTGATATGAGTCACCCATATCATCAAGTCATAGTTTTTTCCCTTCCTGTGACAAGTTAAAAGAAGAAAATCATCATTTCCAGTGAGATTGGTGCAGACACATGACTTTTCACAAGGTTAATTATTCTCATTGTTGTAGATTTTCTTTAACTGCCATGGCCAACATTTGCTCGGCTATTCAAACGGCAATTGAAGGGAAATTTAGAAACTGCATGAGTCCCCATATACCCACGTGGAAAACAAAACACTAACATCAAGCGTATCTTGAAACAAAATGTTCCCCTTTTGTGCCTAATTACATTCTCCAAGCTTTGACTCTTAATTACTAATAAAGAAACTCTCAAAGTACAAAATACATGTAGTGCATTTGGGCCTCATGGTGGCATTTGATGTGTGTCTAGCCAACTAAGATGAGTCTACACCAGGAAAGTGTATTAAAATATTTAAAATTTTAAGAGTTGAAACAATCTAAAGAAAATACTAGAAATACAGAGGAATACACTATAGGCTACAGTTGAAAACAAGCAAAACCTCTATTCCATAGACTTTCTAACATATTTGAGTAAAATAGCAATCACTGTTTTTAAGAAATAAATACAGGAGATACTCCATAAATAGGTGCTCCAGACATGGAACAAATGGTCTTAACCATCCAGTAGAAAAGTATGAAGACGAAATATAGGAAGTAAAGCCATGCTGTTATGTTGAGCTGCGGGAGACTCAAGTCAACAATTTCTGACATTGCCAATTAAACAGAAGTCCCAGTGCTATTATGGGCTACTGGACTCTTTTAGAATATTTTGCTGAGTTTACACACCTATAATATTCAAATAACGGAACTTAGCAAAAAAAGGGTATACAGATGAATGTCCATTTTGTATTTGTGTATTCAAAGTGGTTAGGATAGATATATAGTTACATTCTCTTAATGAATAGAATGATTTGTTCTGGTGGTGTTTGTAAATAGGATCTCAGGTCCGCATCTTGTACAGCAATTGACCACTAACAAGAATGTGTGCAGTGTGTTAATTATTGAAACTGTCCTAGAGATTTGATTTGAAACTGTCTCATTGCTATTTATCAATAAAATTATGAAAAAAAATTCAGTTGGAGATTTACTTCCATCTACCCAAACTCCATTATCTCTAAACTCTTATTATTCCTAAATCGTCAGTGGCAGATAGAACTCAGAATATATGGTGACCCCTGTACAAGTTCATAACCTTTAATTTCATGGACACAACTTTTTGTTCATTAATGACAGAGGCTTTTGGAAAGGGCCACTGTTGACCAATAAGTCTTTATGCCACATGGGAATAATGTCGCAGCCAAAGGGCTGAGACATAGGAAGAAAATTTGGTTGATATAATTGGCTTTTTGACAGCAAGTGACTAAGTGAATAGTTGTGCCTGCTATGTGAAAATTCAGTGTGTGACCATGAGAAAGTAGGCATATGGAGTCTCATTTGTTGTCTAAACCAAAGCAATGACAGAGGCAAAAAGACAATAGTTCCTTATGGCACTATTCCGTTCAAACAGTAAAATATCCACGGCAGGGATATCCACCTACCTTGGGTGAGTCTTCATTACTAACTGCCTCCATGGCTCATTGGCCATTTTCTTCTTTTGCATCTCAAAATTTGTCTGCGCGTCCCTTCTATCTCCTGTATAGTCTACATAGGTCCCGCATTGCCCTTAGTAAGACACACATGGGCAGCTTCTTTTGCATGTTTTATCTGGGAAGCATTTCCTCTGGCCCTTGCTGCAGGAGCATTTTACCTCTTCCTGCTCTGTAAATTCATTGCTTTGTGTGTGTTGTCCCTTAACAGCCACCAGGCAACATGAATCATGATTGAAAATAAGTATTATATAATTAATAAATTATAACACAGGGAAAATGACATCAACTTAGTTTTGTTCTTCACACATTCCTATTGTATAAGTGTATAGTTGTGCGTGTGTGTGTGTGTGTGTGTGTGTGTAACAGAAATGCATTACAATAAAGAGGAAAACTTGGAGATACGGCAAAAGATGCAGAAGAAGTGTGTTTAATTGGATTAAGAGGTCAGCAATGTCTCTCCAAAGAACAGATATTTAAACTGAAATAGAATATTAATAGGTCTTCTTTGATGAAATAGTAGTATAAAGTTGTCTCCAGAATCTCACAGCCTGGATTTGCTTCTTTAATATATAGCATTTACACATAATCCTTTCTCAATTCAACTTCTCAATATTCTATAAAATAGAGATAATATTTTTCCATCCTTAAGCTATTCAAAATCACATCTTCATCTGCAGTAAGTGATGAACATGTCAGCGTTCTGGCCCACTGTAAGGATGCCTCCTTGGGGTGGTCAGCATAGGGCTGGGGAAGGAAGTGTGCAGGGGAGCTTGCAGCTTGGAGCTGGAGAGGTCAGCCCCAGGTCTGGAGCTCACTGCAGTGCTCTGTGAAGTCCACATCAGGAGGCCAATAGGTCTGTGATGGAAGGCTGAAGAGCACCAGGCAGAAGCCAGACAGTCTGTGCTTGAAGCCAGGAGACATTGTCCAAGTGAAGGCAGCGGCGAGCACTTCTAAAGAACCACCAATCAGCCCTTCCTTACTTCCTTTTGGTAAAGTCCAGGTGAACAATCGCCCTAGGGTAGATCTTCTACATCCCAGAGCACAGACAGCTGCCATAAGGCACATGCTTTATATTCTAGGGTGTAGACTGGCTGAGTCACTTAGCTAGACTTCCAAACCTCTCAAGTTGGCCAAATGAATCGACCATAACATAGGATGAGCCATAGCATAGGAAGGTATTCAGGAAAATACATAAACAAGAACAAAGGCTGAAAATGTGGAATACAGTGATTTACACATTACCTGACTTTAAATAGCAACGAATGCAATAATTCAAATGAAAATTAAAAACAAGGAACTGCTGGGATGCCTCACCAGCTTTAACAAAGTAAACTTTGTTTTTAATTTGTGTTTTTATATTTCACTCTGTATGTAAGCATTTCAATTCTAGTTTTATGAAACTGAGCAATAACTACCATGAAAATAGCAAAAAAAAAATAAAAGCAAACTATATAAAACTTCACAGAACTATAAAGTTGCATGTCCTATACAAAATAGAGGTGTGTGGGCTGGGCAGATGGCTCAGTAGAATAAGTGCTTCCCTGGCAAGCGCAAGGACCTAAGTTCAATCCCCAGTTCTGACAGAAAAAAAAAAAAAATAGAAGTGTTAATTAGATGGCAAGAATTGTTTCACAGAATGTGGTAAGAAATCATAGATTGAAGCCTGTTGGCTTCAATATTCTTCTTTATTCAATTTATCTGAACTGCATATGTGGAGTGCTGTCATCTTTCATTCACAGAGGATATGTTCTAAGATTGTGGGTGGCTGAAACCAGAAGGTTCTCAAGTCTCTCTCTATCTATATTCTGCATGTGCTTTCCTACACATAGCTATGACAAAGAAGGTAAGATATGGTAAATGGTAACACATAAGGAAACAAAGCTATGATAATAAAAAGCTATTATAATAATAGACTGCCATCAGCTATTGGAAATTTATGAATTGTTTATTTCTGAAAATTTCCCTCCTTTATATTTTGGACTGTGATTAACTATGGGTAGCAGAAACCATGGAAAGTGTAATGGATGGGAAGGGTACTGGATTTCAAAGCAAAATCTATATCAGTAAGTGTCCCTTAACTCCTTGTCTTACACCTTCCCAACATGAGAAGCTGAACATCACACAGGCAAAGGGGGAGAAAGATGGGATTACATTCCTTGCAAGGCAGATTTAATCAATTGTTCCCTTCCTCTAGAAAGTCTCTGTGGAATCCGCATGGACCTGAATTCCAAGGTCAATCCCTCCTAATCACATAATACCTCTTCAATTCCAATGTACCTGGATATTTTTAGCCAACAGTTATTTCCCAATTTCTAGATCTTATTTCTACTTAAAATGTTAATACCCAAGAAGGTGACTGTGCCACTTTTCCTGATAGTTGGAGAGTATAACTAGTCTATACTTGTCCATCTGTAGGGAATAAGATTTGTTGCCCTATTGCATCAGATAAATGAACTGAAGAAATGGCTGCAGGTTTAATTCTAATAGTATGTGAAAGGTAAAATGAATCTA
>NW_004524630.1:8572995-8574493 GCF_000260255.1 Octodon degus | reverse complement strand
ATCTAGTGGTTAGACACTGAACATCCTGTAGATACTGCCCTAAAATACAAAAAGAAAATCTGACAGCTGCCAGTTGTGCTGATAACTCACTAATACTATGGACTATTGGACTGCATTGGGTTATTTTGCTGAATCAAAGTACCTACAATCTTTGAACTGGCATCACTTATGAAAAGGTCCTTTAAAGACTTCTCCAAATACAGCTCCACTCACAGCAGTGCCACACCCATCTCTGACAAAACAAAATAAAATAGGTGGATACAAATAAAGGACCACTTTGTTGTGAAAAAAAAATATGTATGTGTGATAGTTACGATAGATATACAGCTACTTTCTCTTAGTTCAATGAGAAGAAAGTTTTGTACTAACATTGTTTACACAAGATAACATGTCTGCACCTTGTCCTCTGAATAACTACTACCAAGACAACAATATGCAATGTATTAATTATTGTAACTGTCCTACTAATCTGTTCTGTAACTGTTTGATTGCTATTTTATCTTTTTTCTCATTAAAATGAATTTATAAAAAAAATGTACTTACCAGCATCACTCTTACTTTGAAGTATAATACCTCCCACCTCTGGTTCTAGCTCCAGGACTCAAAGTCCAATCCAAACTGCTCATACTTTTGGCAGTTTCAACACACAAAGTATAGATTTATCAGAATAAAGAGAAAAATAGAAAGTTTCCAAAAGCTTTTCACATAAATATCAAGCCCAAATATTTTTAAAAATGAAATCACCAATTTCTGTTTTCACCTTGGTCTTCATAACTAGCTGAAATGAGTTGCTGTATATTTTGAACATAAAATAGTGACAGTAGATGAAGTCTTGGTCCAGTAAGTCCATTGGTTGTAACTTCTCAGGGACATGACCTATTAATTTACTTTACTTTTCTTGGCCACATTTTCTTATTTTTTATAAATATTTTATTTTTATTTTTCGGGAAATTATGTTTTCGAGATGGGATTTGACTATGTTGGCCAGGCTTGTCCTAGATTCCTAGGCTCAAGAATACCTAGAATCTGAGCCTTCAAGGAAGCAGAGACTGTATATAGAAGTTGTCGTGAACATTCTATGTGCTACTTATATCGTTAATTATAGCAACTTTCTATGTTCATGTCCCCTGGGATTGCTTTATTATGATAGTTTTTCTTTCTTTTAAAAATTCTTCTCTTCCATCAAGTATTGATATGTTAAACTTTAAGTCCCTACAGAATATGAAGTAAAAAAATTAAAAACACATTTAAAAAAATAGGAATAAGCAATTGCATATTTTTGCACAGAAATTTAGAAATCTAACCATGTGCAGCATTGTAGCAGGACAGTCCTATGATTCTCTTTTTTGTTGTCACTTATTCTCATTTATTACCCTTCTTTTTTTAAACAAACATTTACTTGAGAGATAGTATGGCAGTAACTGGTGTGACACAGCAAGCAGTATATGTAAGACTTGCTTTATCTTGGTCTTAACCATCCAGCAGAAAAGTATAAAAA
>NW_004524630.1:8570911-8572295 GCF_000260255.1 Octodon degus | reverse complement strand
ATCTTTCCCTAAAATACAAAATGAAATGAAATGAAATAAATTTTTCTCTATCTTGATTTGAAAGAGCTAATCTTTTTGGAGCCTGTATTTAGTATAGTTTCCTTTATTTTTATATTTTTAGCTTTATTCTCTAAGGATTTCCTGTGGATCAGCCTTGCCTAATAGGTTAGTCACAGGCCTAGTACAGATTGTGCTTAATCACGTGTCCACTGACACTTTGCCAATGAGCCTGTGTGTGGGGTGAAGAGCACTTTCCATTCTGAGGCAGTTATTTCCATTCTGACACTTGGTTCCTGGTTGCACAAGCTACCTTCTTTTCCCAAAAACTATGTTATCTGAAGTTTTTCCTGTCTCTTTCCAGTACATAGATTTTCAGATACCCAGACTAATAAGAGCAAAATAGAGCTGAATATGGGTTGTCTCATTTTCCAGATCTCCCTGGGAACTTTCTGTCTGGTCTGTTGCTTGTCCTAAGCAAGCTTGTGCTGTCAGGCTAGCTTTATGTATTCTTTTTCCGATTGCCATTAATATTATCCTAGTTTTGACAGTGTTTCTAATCACATCACTGAGTGTTTTTATCCTTCTAGAATCAACACTACCACCTCTCACAGGGAACCTGCCCATGCTCAGGAGTAATTTCTCCCTCTTGAACTTCCTATGATGGAGCCAAGAGGAGGGTGGAGGGCAACCCCAGGGAAATCATTGTGGACTCCGAGCATTCTCAGTCAATTCAACCAGTTTTCTAGAATAAACACTTTTCAATGCACTGGACATTTTGAGTTTATTTCCAGTGTTCCAAAATCATTGCATTTGATAACCTGCCTGATTTAATTCTTACTCTTTTGGAAAATGTCTGCAATGATCCCTACTTAACATGTTTCAGAATAACGATTAAACTTTTGATGAATAAAATATACAATCACATCCTACATAACACCATCAATATTTCAAAATGGGTCATTTAAAAAATGTTGAAAACATTTTGTAGAGGACATTTCCATAGATATTTATGTTATCTTTTTGAGATTCTAAATATTTTAGTGATATCCTGATAATATAATCATGAGGACTTACTGTCTTCATCACAGTAGACTCTCATAACAGTAATCAGAAAATGAGATATTCACTGTTTTATTCAACTAGTCTTTGAGATATTCACTGTTTTATTCAACTAGTCTTTAAATATATAAAAGTTATTGACTTTCTAAATACTTAATTTTATAGAAAAAATTAAATTATTTTGTAAGGGCTGTAGTCTTTTAAAATTAAAACCTTTCCATGTTCACTGCACAAATAGGAAAAGGAAAGTGTTATGGTTTTTCATCTTTATTAGGATTTGCTTTAATATTATATATCAAATAACTAACATTTATAAGTGGTGAAT
>NW_004524630.1:8568823-8570117 GCF_000260255.1 Octodon degus | reverse complement strand
CATAAAACATCATGAACTCCTAGAAATTAGAAATGTATGTTTCAAGTATTTCAAAGAATAGGCAAATTGAGGCCACCTGGGTCTTGATGCTCCATTCCTGTGCTTTTGCTTCTCTGTTTTTGTCCTTAAATGTGCAGAGTTTACATTTAGAGTTTTACTGCTTGGGCGGTGTGACTTGGCTGAATTCTAGCTCCTGGTCTGAGAATAGACAGTGGAAATAGAGTCAGGTTAGAGTCAAGAGTTATAGTTTCAAAAGCGAACCACACACTTGATGTCTTTCTCCTACTTTTGACTTTGAAAAGTAATCTTTTAATGCCCACGATGTCTTCCTCTAATTCTGTTATGTGCAGCAGGTTTGTGACTCACTCTATACTTATGCCAAAACAAATACGCTGGCTCTTTGATCTGAAAGCC
Source organism: Octodon degus (assembly GCF_000260255.1). Classification (NCBI taxonomy): domain Eukaryota; kingdom Metazoa; phylum Chordata; class Mammalia; order Rodentia; family Octodontidae; genus Octodon; species Octodon degus. The sequence continues at coordinate 8,569,703 of NW_004524630.1, read as the reverse complement.
TCACACGGCCCATCCCCACCATGACAGTATTGCTCCTTTTGAATTAACTGGATTAGCTATGATGTGAGAAATTATATCAATTGATTCTCTCCGCAACAAATTCAGCTTGCTTTTCCATAGTAAAAGTCAAAAGGTTTAAAATACAAATAAAGGAAAAAAATCTGCTAGACAAATGCAAAAAGAAATACAGAAAGGGTCATAACTCAACATTTGACAGTACTTATTTTGAGCTAAAACACAATGAAAAAGAACAAAAAGTTTATTTTAATTTGCTGTGTATCATGTTTAAATTTCTAACACATATCTTATTGTATGAAAAACACAGCTATTTCATAACCACTTCATAAGCTCTCCCTTTTAACCAGCATTAAATTGTTACATACAAAAAATGTTACGTACAAACACAGAAAAATTATGCTGACCATCTTATCTTGCATTCCCTTCTTCTGCTTTGCTCATATGGAATGTATTCTCTGGGAGATTCCTCAAGAGAGGTACATGGGAACATTTTACTCACTTTTTATATAGTGACAGCAAGTGGTCATTGACCTTCATACTTTAAAAGCAATTTCTTAGCTCACATTTTATTTCCATGAGTATTATAAATATATTATTTAATTTCATTTTAATACCAAGTGAAGCAGTTAAAAAATAATCTAAGGACAATCTTCTCTTCTCTTTCTTATTATTGCCCTGTTCCATTTCTACTTGGGTGATGAAGGGAATTTTAAACGTTCTTTATTGAAAGTCCAGTGTTTTTATCAGAATATGTCTTGTTAGTAATGTGATTAGGTTTTGGCATAGTTGATTTTATTTTAAAATGCAATAGAGTTTCATTATTTTTAATATTAATAGAAAGTTTTCTTTATATATATTTTGT
>NW_004524630.1:8545616-8568111 GCF_000260255.1 Octodon degus | reverse complement strand
GCCTGCTTGCGGGCACTTTAATCCGCTGAGCCATTTGGTCCACCCTACACAACTTTCTTCTGTGTTTCTATGTCCTTCTCCTTCGCATTGCTCCTCTCCTCTTTATTTAGAAAGCTTTATTTCCATTCGTCCTATTTTTTCTCATCCCTCCTTTCCCTTCTCCCTCCCTCTTCCGTTATTCCCCTTCTCATGTGAATATTTTCTTTCCATTTCCCAGTATTTCTTAAAATTTTGTCATTATTTACACTTTAAGATTATCATTTGAGAGAAGCTAGGTAATATTTGAACATGTGTAACTGATTTATTTCACTTATGAGTATGGTTTAAGGTGCATACATTTAGCTAGAAATGCCACAATCTTGTCATTCTTTTTTTTATTTTATTTTTGTGTTTTAGGGAAGGGTCTACGGGGTGCTCAGGGTCTCACTACTAGATCAGACTCATATTGGCCCGCCTGTTTACAGCCTCCCAGGAGTTGGGATTGCAAGTGCGGGCCACCACACTCAATCTCAATTGCTGTCTCAGCATGCCCCGGGGACGAGGCCCTCCCAGCAGGCCAGGGGATCTAAGCCGCTGTCCCTGCACCTGCTTGCAGGTGCTTTAATCCACTGAGCTATTTAGCCGGCGCTTCTTGTCATTCTTCACGGCAGAGCACTACTCTATTATATAAAACCCCTCACATATTCTTTTCCCATTCACCATTTGATGAACATTTGGACCTTTTTCAAGATTTCTCTCTTAAAATTTGCACCTCTGTACACACAGATGTGTGTATGGCACCGTAATATCTGATGCTTTTAATTCTTTTGAGAAGATACAAAGAATTAGAAAAGCTGCATCTTGAAATTTTTAGAAATCTCCGCAGTGATTCCACCGATGTTCCATTAGGCTACACTCCTACCAACAACGGAGAAGGGCACCTTCTTCCTCGCAGCGGTGCCAGCCTTTGGTATTGGTGGCTTTCTTGATAACAGCCGTTCTTTCTGGGTGAGTCACTATTGGTTTCAAATGAATGTTAGAATTATTTCCTCTGATTCTATGAGATATGTTACTAGAATTTTCATCAGGATTACAAACAACAATCTCAGTGTTGTTTCAAATTGTGTATCTTGAATGACCTGTTGCTGGACATTTTTTCACGTATTTATGTGTCATTTGTCCTTTTTCATTTCAGAAGTATTTGTGCATATCAGAGTCTCAATTTTGGATTGGGGCTTTGATTAAGGGGTCTGATTATTTAAAATTATCTATATATATTCTAGATATTAGCTCTTTGTGTGGACTATATCTGGCAAATTTCTTTTCCTTCACCATTAGCTGTCTCTTCACTCTGTTGATGAATTTTTTTTCTGTGCATATTTTTTTTTAAATAAGATAAGATCCCAGTTGTTTTTTCTTTGTGATAACTCCTACGTGATCAGGAGTTATTTATGGTTCATAAATCTTTGCTTATACCAAGAACTCTTCTTCCTGAAGAAGAGTTCTACTTAGTCTATCTTCTATCTTCTAGTAGATTTAATGTTTCTGTTTTACTATTTATTTATTTATTTATTTTAATTTTTATTTAGTCCTGGGTCTACAGGGTCTATCGGGTCTCACTACCCAGATCAGATTTGTAGTGATCTGCCTGTATTCAGTCTCCCAAGAACTAGGATTGCAGGCACCTACCACCACGCCCAGTCTCAATCACCATTTTAGCATGCCCCAGGGGTGGGGTCTGCACAGCAGGCCAGGGATTGAATCTGGGCCGTTGTGTCTGCGGAAGCAGGCTCTCTAATTCACTGAGCTATTTGACCTACACTTGCTTTAATATTTAGATATTTGATCCATTTGGATTTTAGTGTAGTGAATACTGATAGATGTGGGTCTAATTTTAATCTTTGTCATGTGGAAAGTCACCTTTTTCTAAAATCACTTGCTAAAGAAGCTGTCTTTCTTCCAGTGAAAATGTTTGGCCCCTTTAAAGATAAGGTGACTTAGTGTGTTTGAAATATTTCTGTATTTTCTAATTTATTTCATTGACTCTGGGTTCTGTTTTGTCCTAATAACATACTTTTTTCATAACAGTAACTTTTTAGTATAAATTTAAGTCCTAGATTGTGTTGTATCCTGAGCTGCCTCCGTTGCCCAGAATTGCTTTTGGTATTCTAGGTCACTACTGGTTTCAAATGAATGTTAGAATTATTTCCTCTGATTCTATGAGATACGTTACTAGAATATTCATCAGGATTACATTACATTTGCATAACAATTTTGGAAGTGTGGCCATTTTCACCATGTTGGTTGTTCTTATACCTAGTAGCAATGGATATCATTCTCTTTTCTGATACCCTCTGCAATCTGATTTTGCAGAATACTGTTGTTTTAAATGTAAAGTTCTTTTACTTCCTTTATTAGACTGATCCCTTGGTGTCTCATTTTTTTGGATGCTATGGTGAAAGGTGTTGTTTCCCTAACTTCTCTCTCAGTATGTTTGTTGTTTCTGTACAGGAATTTTATTGATTTTTGAGTACTGACTTTGTATCCAGATATACTATTGAATTTAGTTATTTAGTCTAGAAATTGTTTTGTGGAGTTTTTGGGGTCTTCTAATGTTGAGTATCATTTCATACTCAAATAATAATAATTTAACTTCTTCCTTGGCTATCCTTATAACTTTCATTTCTTTCTTTTGTCTAATATCTCTGACTAATGTTTCCAGAAATATATTGAATGAGAGTCATGATGGTGAACATCCTTCTCTTGTTTCTGATAATTGAGGGAAATATTTCAGCTTGTGTCCACTTAGTATGATGTTGGCTTTGTGAGAGATGGCTTTATTCAGATTGAAGTAAATACTATCCATTCAGGTTTTTCTGTAGGATTTTTCTCTTAAATGTGTTTTGGACTCTGTCGAAAAGTTTTTCTGCCTCTACTGGGATGGTCTTGTTCTTTTTGCCTTTGGCTCTGGTGAAACAGTCTATTACATTTATTGATATGCACATGGTAAAACAACCTAGCAAATTTGGGATGAATTATACTTGATCATGGTGTGTAATCTGCTGATGACCTATTGTGTTCTGTTTGCCAGTAGCTTATTGAGGATTCTTGCATCTATGTTAATTGAGGAGATTGGCCTGTAGTTTTCTTTTCTTTTCTTTTTTTCAGGTCTGTTTCATTGCTTTGTTTTGTTTTTCTTGTACCATGCTTGGTTTTCTTTCTGACTTTTTTAATTTTAAAGAAAAAAAAATGAACAATAAAAATAATGGTATAAAATTTTAAAACAAGATTGTGCAAGAGAAACAATGTTTAATACATTGTATGTTCTTCTTTTCAAAGTGGTTGTTCATGATAAATACAGGCATGAAGATCTGATCATGCAATATAAGCGTGTGCACCTTTCCTCTCAATGAGCCAGTAACAGGCAGTAGTGTATCTATCGTAATAGAATTTGTTATTAGCTGATTTCTTGATGGTAGCCTCTCTTTCTGGAGGGAGATGATAATTTGGTGTTGTTTTAAGTTGGATTTCTCAGTTAACCAGTACTGGGCCACATTTTTTCATGTATTTACTTACCATTTGAGTTTTTCTCCCAAGAAGTATGTATTTATCTCAGATGCCCAATTTTGGATTGGGTCTCTGTACTTTGGGGACCTGATTTTTTTTTTTAAGTTTTGTTCATTTTAATGAGAAAAAAGATAAAATAGTAATGAAACCGTTTCAAAACTGGTTAGGAGAACAGTTTCAATGATTAATACATTGCATATTGTTGTCTTCGTAGTAGTTATTCAAAGGACAAGACGTAGACATGATATTTTGTCTAAACACTATTAGTACAAACCTTTCTTTTCATTGAACTAATGGCCTGTAGTTTTCTTTTGGTTTGATTCTTTGATTTTTATGTTTGAGCACTGTTTGCTTCTAGGAATGATTTTGGAATTATTGCTCCATTTTCAAGTTCATTAAAGAGTTTGAGAAGTAGCAGCCTTCTATCTTCTCAAAATTTCTGTAGAATTCAGCACTAAAACCATCAAAGCCTGAACTTTTTACTTTGTTGGTAGGCTTTTAATGATACTTTCAATTTCATTGACTGATATTTGTTTATTTAGAATCTATGTATCTTCTTGATTCAACTTTGGTAATTCGTACACATTGAGGAATCTGTCCATTTGTTCTACATTTTCCATCTTGTTAGAATAAAGATTTTTCATGTAGTCATTATTGATCTTCTGGATTTCTGCCAGACCTGTTGTGATTTCACCATATTTGTTCATGTTTGTGTGGTTTTGAATCTTTTATTTTTTGAATCAAGTTCTCTAAGGTTTTGCCAGTTTTATTTAGTCCATAATAGAATCAACACTTCAACTCGTGATTCTTTGTATTGTTTCTGTTTTCTTTCTTTCTTTTTTTTTCTTCTTCTGTATTTAGGACAGGGTGTACACGATTTCACCCCATGGATAGGACTCATAGTGGTTCTCCTGTTTTCAGCCTCCCAAATGCTAAGATTACAGGCACGCACCACCGCACCCGGTCTTAATCACCATCTCAGTGCATCCCTCGAAAAGGGCCAGCATGGCATGCCACAGATCGAAACCTGGCCGCTGCTCTCTACCTAATAAGGTGCTTTAATCCACTGAGCTATCAGGCCAGCCCTTGTTTTCTTATTCTCTATTGCACTAATTTGTACTCAGATCTCTATATTTTCCTCCCTTATATCTGCTTCAGGCTTGATTTGCTCTTTTTTTTTTCTAGAATCTTGAGCTTCAAAATTAGGCTGTTTCTTTGAGCTTACTGTGTTTTTCTGTGACGGGTACTCATTACTATAAAATTCTGTCAAAGTACAGCTTTTATTACATCTGATAAGTTCTTGCATGTTGTCTTGGAATTATCATTTAATGAAAAAACTGTCTAATTTCTTTTTTAATTTCATTTTTGACCCATGGGTTGTTCAGGAATGTGGTATTTGATTTCTATGAGTCTTTTTTTATTAATTTTACTGAGAAACAAATAGCAATAAGACAGTTTCAAAATCGATTAGTAGGACAGCTTCAATAATTAATACATTGCATATTGTTGTCTTTGTAGCGGTTATTCATAGTACAAGAGGCAGAAATTCTTCTGTGGGTTTTTTTGTTATTGATTGCCAATTTCATTTCACTTTGATCCTTTACATGTATTTAAGTATATTTAATGCACTAGTAGGTGGTCTGTTTTAAAGAAAATCCCCTGTTCACTGAGAAGAAGCATATCCTGATGTTGTAATTTGGAAAACTTCATAGATATCTACTAAGTCATTTGTTCAAAGTTTTGGTTAAATGCTGATATTTCTTCAAATATTTTCATGTCTGGTTTCCCTGTTTGTGACAGTGAGTTATTGAGGTCCCTCACTGAATTGTATTAGTGGTTATTTGATTTTTTTTGTTTCTTAATTTTTCTTTTATGTTGTTTGATGCACTGGTATTTACTGAATACATATTTATGATTGTTATCTCTTCATCTTGGATTATTCCATTTACAGTGGTGTAGTGTCCTTCTTTGTCTGTCTTAGTCAGTCTTGGTTTGAAATCCAGTTTTTCTGCACATAGAATAGCTAGGCCTGATTTTTTAATCTGATTTTTGTCACTTGCAGAATTGTTTTCCATTCTTTGACTTTTAGTCTATCAATTTGGTTTTTTTTTTATTAAATGAATATCTTGTATACAGCATACTTTTTAATCTTGCTGCTTCATTCACTCTTCCATTCTGGGTTTTGTGTGGTGTGGTGTGTGTGTGTGTGTGTGTGTGTGTGTGTGTGTGTGTGTTTTCCATTGATGAATTGAGACAACTAATACTGTTGGTTATAACCAATATGGTTTGAGTTTTCTTTTCATGCTATTTCCTTGGTTCCCCTTTTCCTAGATGTTTAATTGCTTGCCTTGCTTGGTGGATTCATTTTGTTGGTTTATATAGTTGTAGTCTTTGTTATTTCTTTCCAGACTGTCCTTCAGAACACTTTGAAGTCCTAGCTTTGTGGTCATGAATTTCCTCGGGTGTTGTTTGTCATGGAAGTATCTTATTTTTCCATCAATTTTGAAAGATAGTTTTGCAGGATACAGCAGTTTACATTGTAGTTTGTTTACCTTTAGGGCTTAAAGTACCTCAATCTCAGCTCTCCTTGATTTGAGGGTTTATGTAGAGAAGTGTGCTATCATTCTGGTCATCTTTCCTTTGTATGTGATTTATTTCTTTTTCATAACAGCTTTTAACGTTTGGCACTTCTGTCAAATTTCTGGAACTTTACTAATATAAGCCCTTGGTATAGATTTTTTTTTTTTTTACCATGGTTAGTTTATTGAAGTTCTAAATATCTCATACAACTGTATGTTAAATTCTTTTTCCATGGTTGGGAAGTTTTTTTTTGTTTTTGTTTTTGTTTTTGTTTTTTGTTTATTTCTGTGAACAGATACTTTATATTATTTGTACTATCTCCTGCTTTCTCATTAATTCTGATAAGTCTTTTTTTTTGGCAGAACTGGGGATTGAATTCAGGCCCTTGCACTTGCCAGGGAAGTGCTTATTCCACTGAGCCATCTTCCCGGCCCTCTGAAAAATCTTATGTTATTCTTTGCAGCATCTATAGCTCCTGGAATAATTTTCATGGTTCCCTGCCATTACTAAGAAATCTTTCTTTTCTTGATTGCTAACCACCATCTTTCTCCTATGTATAGTAGGATAAAGAGCTTACTGTGTTTTTCTGTGATGGGTACTCATTACTATAAAATTCTGTCAGAGTACAGCTTTTATTACATCTGATAAGTTCTTGCATGTTGTCTTGGAATTATCATTTAATGAAAAAACTGTCTAATTTCTTTTTTAATTTCATTCTGCCATGTATAGTTTCAATGCAATTTTTAATTACCTGGATGTATGCTTGAATGTGTTTCATGGATTCCATTTCTTCCCTGTGTTGGGAATTCATGATTCCACCATTTTCCTCAATTCCTTCATTTTTTTCCAGCCTCCTTCTAACCAGGAGATTGGAAGTAATTTGTTCAGCTTATAACATTCTACATGCCTCCTGCTAGCTTAACTCATTTCCATGCCTGATTGTCCTGAGTTTCCTGCTTGCTTGAATTCGTCTCCCTGACCTCCCACCTACATGAGCTCAGAAATCTCACCATGACGTTGTGAGCTGCTAGATGGAGTCAGCTTGCAGCGGCTCTGAGTTCCAATCTCAGCTGGTACCTATCCAAGAGGGCCACCGGCCAGATGTCCTCTCCTGGAAGCCATTTGAACTCGAATAACTCAACAATCACTGAAGTCCACTGCATCTTCTGCTCTTTGTCACTTGTGCCTTTCTTGGTGGCTGGCTCTGAGGTCACCAGTAGTCATCCTCTGTCTGCACATTTGAGCCCCTCTTCCATGTAAAGAGTCCAGGCTCAGGAAGAGCCTGCCACCTCCTGTCACCTCCTTTCCTGTTGAAGTCTCTCTCTTTGCTCTGTGGGTGCCAATTCTTCCTTCACGTCCTTCCTGGGTCCTGTGGAGCCACATCCTTCTTTCCTCACATTACTGTATTCCAGCACCCGGACACCATGTCTTGGAGAGCTCTCTCTGGTCATCACCAAACTACCACCTTCCTAGAAGTCTCCTGGAGAGCATATTCCTTTATGTCTGCTCTTATCTGTCAACTTTATATTTATGAAATCATGCACGCTTTATTTATTTCTTTATTTTTTCATTTATATATATTATTTTGTTGAATGAATATACCATATATTGTACATAAATTTACATATTGCACTGCTTATTAAATATATATTGTGCTGTTGTTAAATTTTATTCTGCTAATTAAAATTATACATTGTACTGAGCTTTTTGAAAATCTCAGTTATATGAGTATCTTTATATTGCTGAAAATATGTATAGAATTCCTTGCATACATACATGGAAATAGAATTGAAAGCTCTTAGGACATGAACATGAATATGTTGAGTTTTCAGTACTGAAAGTTTTCCAAAGTGGTTGTACCTACCTATATGTTTAAGATACTTAACTACTAGGTGGGGACATAACTCAGTTGTCTGAGTGCCTGCCTGACAATCACAAGGACCCAAGTTCCGTCCCCAGTACTGCCCTACTGACCACCCAAAAGGTGCGTGGTGGTGCACATCTGTAATCCCAGCACCAGTGAGGCTAAGACAAGAGGCTCACTACATGGCCAGGATGCATGTAAAGACCCTGCACCAAACAAATAAATAAACAACAATTTAAAATTAATCTGTTATTTTCAAATTAAACACTATGCTTTCCAAAGAGTTTCCACTATTCTTCATTTTTCGTTTTTTAAATTTTACTTTCATAATCACTAGGGAGCTTCTTTTTCTCTGGTTACTCCACTGGATCTGTGATGGTGTGTGTTTATTTACTTCACCTCATGGAATACAATCTAAATGTGTGGGACTCTTGTGTCCTTTAGTGTTGTCATTGTGATAGATTCTTGTCCATATATGCAGTGTAGATCTGTGTGGCATGGCATAAACATATTTACATAAAACTATACTTGCAGAGCTCTGAGAATCTGAGGCAGGAGGATCAAATTTTGAGTCAGTTTTTCTACTTAGCAAGGTCTGGTCTTAAGACAAAAAATTCAATGTGAAAACCCTGGTCCAAACTTCAGTAAAATTAATTAATTAATTAAAATTATAAAAATTGTAGGATATACAGAAATGAAAAGGCCTACCTACTGATCTACCCATCTATCTCTCTGTATATATTTAGAATCAGTCATTCTTCTCACGGACAAACAATTCAAAATAACAAGGCACAATTTGACATCTTCCTGTTATTTTTTCTTTTAAAGATTTAATTTAAAAAATTATTGAATGTTTTTCAGCTTCTCCGGTCTTATTAAATATAAAATGCACTACTATTAATGTAATACAGTTTTCTCTAATGGTTCATATTGTATCTATTTATTCACATAGTATTAAATGTTTACTAAAAGTTGCCATCACTTTATAACTGTCCATAGATATGTTTTTTTTTAAAAAATGACTACTCATTTGTAAATATTATTAGATTATTTGTTCTTACTAACTTACTGTGGTTGTCAGGACTCCAAGGGAAACAATTTAATGCACGTTACATAACTTAAAAGGCTATTTTTATAATATTCACCTATATAGAGTGGAATGTAAATGAGTGTGGAAAATCTGTCTACACTTTTGAGACCTAAGGAGTCTGGTTGAGGGTCTGGGTCCCCTTTGCAATGTTTTCCATGAGTCCAAAGACCTAGGACCCACAGCAATGTCCTCCATGAGGCCAGCCGGAGGCTCAGAGCCCATGACAACATCTCATGCAGGCTTGTTTTGAACTGAACTGAACTGAGAAGCCCAAAAGGCAGCTGTGTCAGGTAGAAAGCCTGCACCGGCAGGCTGAAGGATCTGTGCTAGGAGACTGTGGTATTCGTACTGGAACCAGGAAATGACGCTCAGAGTAAAATCCAGATTTCCCTGGAAAAGTACCGCAGCTGTTCTCAGTGACGAGTTTCAGTGACAAGGTCCTAAGCTCCTCCAATGATAAGAACAGTCATATCAGGAAAACCAGCAAACTTCTCCAGGAGAATCAAGAGCGTGTCTTCCTTTCCAGTTCTCTATTTCTTTTTGAGGCAGAGTCTTACTCTGCAGTGCAGGCTGGCCTTGAACTCACTTTGTAGCCCAGGTTGGCCTCAAACGCACAGCAATCCTCCTGCCTGAGCCTCCAGAATGCTTGGATTACAGGGATGTGCCACCATGCCCAGCTAGTTCCCCTTTTTAAGCTGTTGGCAGTAATCCCCAAGTGGGGCCTCCACCCTCCAGCACCACGCTGACTTGGCTCAGGTGGATTTTATGAGGTGACCACCAGGTGTGAATCCAACACCCTTACCATCCTGATTTTCCTGTTTTTTTTTTAAGAGCAAAATAATTTCACAAATAGTGATTTGTTTCAAATAAGATGTTCCTATTCACAAACCAGCTTTTAGTCCATTATAACTTGAAAGCAGTATATTTGATCTGCACATCAAAGACTTTGAACAGCTTTAATGAAAAGGAAAATGTATCTTCTTCAATTCTTGGCATTTATATTCATCTGGAAAAAGCTAGTACATTTTTGTAAATATCTTTTATGGCATTAGTGGCCATTTACCGCGTTTAATCGGCTCTAAAGTTCACAGCTGAAAGCGCCATTCTTTTGCGTATTGCCGTATATGTGGCAGTGCTTCTAGGTTTAAATGTTCTTGAAACTTCTATATGGCTTTCTAAATAAAACTGGATGTCTTTCAGGATAAGAACAGAATACTGTTTTTATTCACTGTATTATCTTCTTGTCTCATTTTTAAGCATCTAAATATTAAATAAACCATGTCTATTTTTTCTCTTGTGGGTGAAAAGAGCCTGTTATATAAAAATGTACTGGTTATTCCAAGAAAGGACAGCTGACTGGTTTTATTTCTTTTGCCTGTGTGGTTTGCTGCCCAGCTATTAGCTGGCAGACTCGGCATCAGTTCTTACTACATGGAGTGCAGACTTCAAGGGAACGAGCGGGAAACTTTTACCCGCACGTCGTGTTCCCTGTCGCAGTGCAAACTGATTGTCTCTTTCTGGACAACAACATCTCCAAAGCTGTGCAAGCACAGTTAACGTTTGGGGCTGCAACCAGAATGCCAGATCTCAATCATGGCTTTAGTGCATGGCATTTTAAAGAAGCCTGACCTAGGCGCCTGCACTAGGAAGCGGAAGGTTAAGGCAAATATGTGCTTCATTCGCTTTAAGTAAGCCTTTTCCAAATATTTTATTTTATTTAGTTGTGAAGCATTTCAGCACTTCATACGTTTTCCTCTTCAACATCTTGCAGATATAAATTCACTGTCCAAAATCTTTTTTTTTTTTTGCATTTTTCAGGATTCCAGGACACTGACCAATAATTAAATGGAAATAATACACTGCAAACAATTTCTACTTTTTAATTTCATCATGACAATATAAAAAATGAAAGCTCAGTGTTTAAATATGTAAAAATGAAAAAACTGTATCTTCTGTTCAATGTGGATAAATGAAATCATACTCCATATGCATGCATAACCAGGGCACACACCTATCTGTCAGCTGGACCTGAACTAGTCATTTATAATGAAGGTTGTTCACACAATCATTCAGTGAAGGAGTTTATTTATACCAATGGTACTGCGTTGCTTAAAAAAAAAAAAAAGACTGTATATTTTTTGTTTTATTTGTCTCATCCAGAGAGTCTCCAGTTTGCTTAATTAAAGTAGTCTATGGATTCCTTGGAGTACTGTCTAATTTTAATTTTAAAGAGCAAAGATTTTCCACTTCTAAGGACAATTACTGAAATGCTTTTTAAAAGCTGCCCCAGGAGTCTTAAACAATAGTTGTATTTAATAAGCATTCTCCAAAAGTGGATGTGAGAAACTGTTATAGTGCCTTTAAATTTAAAAGATTCACTGTATTGTTTGAATAATTAGTATTATGAAAGCTAAGACACCTATATGAGCATAAAATACATGTTTTCCACATGAAAGAGAATATATGTGCATGCATGTTCACATAGTTTCATTGTGGAATGTCCTGGCTAAATAGGATCTTTTCAATAACCTGTCTCACTGCTTCAGTTCCACCTATTGCCTTTTGAGAAGGGAGACAATGTCCTAAGAGATTTATTTCAACATCAGCTACTTAAATCCAGAGCCAAAAACTTGTCTGAAGTTTTTATTCATTATTTACTGAACTGAAACATAATTATTTTCTAAGTGAAGTTTCCTATGGACTCAAGATTACTAGCCCTAAGATTTGTTTTTCCAATCGATTGCTCTGACTTTTGCGAACGGATAGGTAAAGTCGTGTTCTCTACCTTGGCCACTTCTCCGACGTGGTAGAAGCCTGCAGCCCGCCCAGGTAAGTGGTGGCCTCTCACAGCATTCATTATGTGGGACTGCAGGCACCCAAGAGGTGCGCTGCCTCAGTAAAGGTTACGCTCCTTTGTAAATAGCAGTGTGTGTTCTGATTAACCTCCAACTTCACATTTTCAACCCAGGGCCTGAGTGCTTTTATAATTACATTTTGATTGGGGATGTTTTATTGAAAATAAAATTAACCTTTGATTAACAGGAGGTCTTGAAGTCCTCACACTGAATAGGTTTTTATATAAGTCAAAGGAAATCTTTTACATACAAATATTTTTTCAGACGTATTTTTTTGATATGTGTAATGTGAATGGAAACAGCAATGATTTCGGCGCAATACCTTGGAATTCTAAGCATAGTAACCATTGCTAACATCCTATCTTATACGTCATATTAGCCACATGCTTTGGTTACCTATTCCTTCTGCATTTATGGTCTTGCTGTGTTATGAAGGCATTTTTTTCTTGCTTAATCATAAAAAGAAAAATTAAACTTTTTGTGTGATATCAGTCTTTTATTTCCTGTCACTGTTTTTCTGTTTTTATTCACTGTATTATCTTCTTTACTCATCTGAATTGAGTTTCTCTATGATGTGGCATTTTTCTTTTACCCCATTTCAAATTCAGAAATACACCCTCCATAGTTTTGCCTGTATGCGTATGCGTGTGTATGAGAGCGTTTTAGTTTCCTGATACCACTTAATCTGTGGGCTTAAACGGTAACACAAACATCAGGTATTTTCTAAGTCTTTCAGTATTCCAAATACTATCTTATAGAGGAAGATAAGAAAGATATTTTGAACTGCAGGGTGCCGCAGGATGTGCAATTACTGGGTGCAGAGATTCTGCCTTCCACAGTAGGGTTGTGCTCTGCATCATTATTTGCTAGTGTTGAGGCATTAACTCATAGAGCTTACAAATTTATTTTAAAATATAGCAGTGTCTATGCTGAAGTAAGAAAGGGCAGAATTATGGGCTCAATTTTCAAAATAATTTTCTAAAGTGGCATAAGATACCCAGTTTATTGGATGTTTATCAAAATGGATTCTGACATCCAGACTAGCAGGCATGCCTCTCTTAGAGGCCTTTCAATTAGGAGCTGCAGCACCAAGCACGTCAGGAAGCTGCTCACTGGGATAAGGATGGGCACCCAGAACTCATTCATTAAAGCTGCAGTCTCGTTTCAGATTGGGTGAAAGATGAAAGATTCTTAATTGATGTATTTCCTATAGCAGATAGCCTCAGCTACGTGCTGATTTTGATTGTGGGAAAATTCGTTTCTTTCTCAGTTTTTTTTTTCCCCCTGCATGAATAGAGTCATTTAGGACCATGGAGAGGCACATGAAAATTTAAAATATGCTTTTGCACTTCTGCTGCAATATCCTACTTTCAATGACTCCATTAACTATTATGCTAGTTGTTTATAGGATGCTTTCATTTACAGAAACTTATTTTTCAATAATTGGCTGTTTCTTTAAGGCCACCAATGCATATAGGACTATGTGTTAAAACTGTTTACTCATTTATCTAAAGTTCATTTTCTGATGCCAAATAATATGGAACATTTAGATTAAACTGGTGTTTTAAAAACATGTCTTTAGAGTTGTCTTTAAATTGTTTTTCATGGAAAAGCATTAGCAGATATGAAATAGTACAGTAAACTAACACAGATGAATATTTTCTTCCATCACTTAATATGATTGATTTCTGAAATATTTAAAAATAAGTTTGAACTTCCCTATTTCCACTTTATAAACTTCAACACTTATTCCTGGGAAGTTTGATCTCTGGTATTCAATCTCATTATTTTGCGGTTAGGCCTTATTTTCAGGAACAGATTAACTAGCTTGCTGCTATCACACTTTAAAATTTATTTTTCAAACTTTCATCAGTGTTTCATAAAGCAATCAAATGCTATATATTTTTAAAGTTTTCCTTGTGCTATATATTCAATCTTGGTTTCCCCAATTTAGGACCCAAATAGGCTCTAGTTATCACTAGACAATATGGTAATTCCTTCTAAATTTCTTCAGCAACAGAATTAATTTTCTTAGCCTAAAAATCTTGATCCTTTTTCCTCTTACACCATTCAGTTTTTTCTTCTTTATCACTCATTGTGACTGATTTGCTTGTGACACACTTGGGTGTCTTTTTTCTCATGTCCTTGTTCTTAATTATATTGATACATTCGGATCTGTGGGTTTTCATAAATTGAAAATTTACAGCCATTTTGTTTTCAAATATTTTCCTGTTTCTCTTTTGATTTGTACATTCAAATTACATTTAGCCAGTTGAGATAATTTGTTGGTTTTTTTCTTTTTCTTTCTTTCTTTCTTTCTTTCTTTCTTTTTTTTTTTTTTTTGTGGTACCAGGGATTGAACTCAGGACCCTGTGCTTGCCAGGCAAGCGCTTATTCTACTGAGCTATCTCCCTGGTCCCCATAATTTGTTTCTGTTAAAAAAATATTGTGTATCTGTTTCAATTTGGACTATCTATTGCGATGTCATTGCTATGATTATTTCTGTTGTGTTATGTCACAATTTCTGGTCATGTTTAGTTCTCAATTACTCTCTCTCTCTCACTCTCTCTCTCTCTCTCTGTGTGTGTGTGTGTGTGTGTGTGTGTGTGTGTGTTCTGGATTAGAGGATTTCTCATCTTGCACATATCCACTAAGCAGGCTAAATATAGGCAATCCATTTATAATTTTTATTGTAACACTCTAGTGTGTTGATTCTAGATCTGTGTTGGTTCTGAATCAGTTTTGGTACACCTTTGACCTTATTGTAGGTTGTGATGTCTATTTTCTCTCTCTTTTTTGCCTCCTTAGTTGATTTTATTGGTGGTCAGAAACTTGGAATTGCTCCTTATTCCTAGTTAATGTTTCTAGTCTTGTAGCTATTGCTAAGCTTTGTTTAGCAGAGAATGTTAGAAAGAGTTTCATCCTTTAAGATGCCAATGTAATAATTTTGGGCACAGGTAGTGCACTGTTGAGTCAAGAGCTAGTTATATCCAACTGAGGCACGATCCTTCCCTGGGTCCTGGGATTTGGCTCTGCCCAAGAGCACAAGCATTGAAGTGCACGTGGCCTGTGTTAGGGCTGCTACAATTTCCTATAATGTCCTGTGCTGTCATTTCTTACCATAGGTGATTTCCTAGTAGAGCTGAGATGATTGGTAACTGGATGCTTTTGCGAGAGGATTCTCTGGAGATAACCAGAGTTCTTTCCTTGTGTGACTTGTTCCTACTGGGGTCATGTACATCTTTTTACTAGATCATTCTACAGACTCATACTTCCTTGGCTTCTCCAGATACATTTTTTTCTTTATGTCAAGATTCCCTTTTTATCAATGGTGTTTGTCATGCAATTACTTAAATAAGAATGAAATATTTTTATAAAAAGGAGAGAATACAGTTCAAGGATAATTGGGCATGAGATTCTATATAATTTGATCATCTTAGATTTTAGAGGATTCTTAGTGGATATCAAAGAGACAGAAGTATCATAAGAAAAGAAATTTGAAAACCTTATTAGACTTGCTCATATCAAAGGACAAACCAGTCTTCCATTGAAGGAAATATAATGGGTTGGACATATGGATGGAGACCTAAGCTTCAGGCATCTTGCTATTTTCTGAAAATGCTTAATAATTTCTAAAGCTGTATTTTTTTCCCTTATGCTATTTCACTAATCTCAAAGGACTTGTATTACTTTTTCCCTTTAATAACATCAAAATAGGAAGAATAACCACAGGGCTACTACAGATGTTACTTCTACAAAGATGCTTGCATCTTCCCCAGTTAAATATGATTGTCTGCAACTCTGCATTTGATTTTGACCATTTTTGAGTACTTTTTAGTCTCTATTGTATCATAAGTACTGGAGAACTTTACTGTGTTTGGGATGGGGGTTAGTTGAGAGCAAGTTGGTATGCTGCATTTTTTTTAACCCTGATGTAAATAAGGAGAGTAAAGATGGATCCTTAAAATAACAGAATTTTTAAAAAATAGTAAACATATTTTTCCAAGCATCCTTATACTGAATATCAATTACCTTCCCTCCCCACTAGCCTTGATAATAAGGAGGATCCAAGGCTTCTCGCACTCAAGGATAAAGTTGGGGTAAATCTCCTGGATGCTGGTCCATTCCATCTTAAGTTGGAGTTCATGCTGGAAAGATGAAAGTTTCCTGCCCTCTTGGTGTAGTAAAATAGTAAGCAAGTGAGCCCGTCCAGGGGCTTTTCTCATACGCTTGGATGCAAGTGGGCAGACAGTGCCGGAGACTGCGGCCAGCCACAGGCCTGACCAACCTCGGACAGCAGTTGCGACCATGGTGCTTGATAGAAAGACAACTTTGTGCTCTTCGGTTCTGCGACGTTCATAAAATGACTGATTTTCAAATATCATTTCATTCAGGATTGTGAAGGCCTGCATTTATTTTAAAAGTTGAATTTAAAGTCTTTCCGTTAAAATTTATTTTTTTATTATTATTATTTTTTTATTTTTTAAGGAAGGGCTTACAGGGTGTTCAGGGTCTCACTACTAGATCGGACTTGTAGTGAGTCTCCTGTTTACAGCCTCCCAAGAGCTGGGATTACAGCCGCGTGCCACCACACCCAGTCTCAACTGGTGTCTCAGCGTGCCTTGGGGGCGGGGTTGGTGTGGCAGGTATGGGGATCAAACCCCCAGCACCTGCTTGCAGGTGCTTTAATCCTTTTCTTTTTTATACTTTATGTACAATGTCTAAGTTGAGAGCTCCAAGGTTAGGACTGCAGAGGTCACAGAGGGATGCCAGCTTAGCCTCTGTCTGTCATGGCTGTGGTAGAGTTGCTGTTCACCGCCACTCAGCCTCACTGCTCACCTGTGGGTATGAATATGGGATGGAGCCAAAGATGCACTCAGAATACAGATATAAATCATAGGTCAAGACAAAAGTTCGTTATTAAATTCATACTATGAAATCTGTCACAGTTTTCTATTTGTTTTTTCTTTATTTACCTACTTGAGACAGGGTCTCACTACAGAGCCCACACTGGTGTTGAACTCACAGTAATACAGCTGTCCCAGATTCCTGAGAGCTGGGATTACAGACATGTGTATCAAGCTCGCTGTGTGTACTTTTCTTGACCTTGCTTCTTAAATTGTTTCATAAAACAAATTAACTGAATAGATACTATTGTTCAACATTTGAGGGAGATTAAAAAATAACATGGAAGACACAATAACTTAATACTGATTATAGTGGAAACGATGCCACAGAGACTTTTGAATGTCCCATGGAAATCACGAAAATTAAGATCACTCTGAGCATAAAGCAGAAAACCTGGTGCTGTACTGAAATATGGAATAGTTCAAGTTGTGATGCATATTCATTCCAGTGCTTTTTCTCTGGGACACTCAGAGGGAAAGTAGATGTGCCTAATGGAATACCTCCATTCAAAACCAATGAAAAGAAAATGAAGAGAGAACAAGAACAGTGAAGATACAAATCATCAAAACTCTGTTCTCCTTTATTCCATGCATGAACACCTGTCTTGCAATTAAGCTCAACATGTCACAGGTGTGAGCTGAATGAGCCCAGGACAAGCACATTGCTGCCCTTAGAATTTTCTTTGTAATGAGTACAACCTGG
Source organism: Octodon degus (assembly GCF_000260255.1). Lineage (NCBI taxonomy): Eukaryota > Metazoa > Chordata > Mammalia > Rodentia > Octodontidae > Octodon > Octodon degus. The sequence continues at coordinate 8,550,566 of NW_004524630.1, read as the reverse complement.
AAATTCAAAAAAGTAGACACCAGATTGAGAAGACATCCTCCTTAAATAATACTCAAATGCCTCCCCAAATCATTTCATTCTTCTCACAGTTCAGTTGTTCCTAAAAACCCAAAGTTAATCAGATGTTTTCCTTCACGCATTAGATGCTGGACCTTCCTGATCTTACTTTCCTGTTACTCTTTCCAAAATCTTTTCCCTGCAGTGATTAAGATAAAAGGCTTAGAATTATAAGTAAAAAATAATATAACAAATGCAAGCCCCCCTAATGTATAGAACTTGGTAAACACGGAAGAACACATGATGACGCCACATTACGAAGAACAGAAAATGTGGGCTGCGGAGACAGCTTGGTGGCCTAAACGTCTGCCTGGCAAGCACGGGGACTGGGGTTCAGACCCTGTTCCCACACACTGTGCTGGACAAAACCAGGAGAGCGCATTGCTGGCCACTGAAACCAGGTGTGGTGGCGCACCCCTGTAACCCCAGCACTGGGGAATTTGAGACAGGAGCACCGCCACGCGTTTAAGCTTTGTGGTGAGAGTTCAACGTAGCAAGCCCGTGCACCAAAGAAGTAAATAAATATACAAATAAATACATAAATAAATAGCTTTAAAGAAAATAAGATGAAGGAAGAATAGAACACGTGAGTTCCTGGCAGAGAGAATTACGTGGGTGGTCTTTTCTCATGTAATGGTATGCCATATACACACAATCCTGCTCATGCCATCAATTTTGGACTCATTTCACATGCTCAGTTTTACTTACAAAATAAATCACGCTTGCTGAAATGAATTATTAGTGCTTTCTAGTGTTACTATTTCAGAAATCAGAAAATGTATTTATGAAGAACATTTGTTTTTGCACCACTTCCTGCTTGCTCATTATTGGCGAAGTAAATCTTCCCAGGAATGCGGTATGCAAAGGCATTTTAAATATTTTCATTTCTATAGATAACAAACTATGGTGGCTGAGGCATATGGCAAAGAATGTGGTTACTAATTCAGTGAATATTTTAAAACTAATACATTCCAGGCAATATGGTCAACATTATACTCCATGCATTGGGACATAATTTTACCCTTGAGATACATACAACAATGGTACTAAAGATATGCAAAGATGGTTATAGGATAAGATTGAAGCAGACAGGGCTGCACTCAGCGGTACCTGAGCGAGGCTCTGGGCTAGATTGCCAGCACCATAAAACAAGTGCAAAGTAAAAGAAAGCAGTAGGAAAACACGGTCAGCAAACACATATCGCGAACCACTCTATTACAGGTCCTCTGTTAAATTTCACTGAGGCTAAATTTCTCTCAAGAGTGAAGTGAAGAGCTGGCCAAATAGCAAAATGGATCAAAGCCCCTGCTTAGGCAGGCACAGGGGCCAGAGGTTCGATCCCCAGGCCTGCACCCCCGGTGCATGCTGAGAAGGCACTTGAGACTGGGCATGGTGGTGTGTGCCTGTAATCCCAGCACTTAGGAGGCTGTAAACAGGACAATCACTACAAGTCAGATCTAGTAGTGAGACCCTGAACACCCTGTAGACCCTTCTGTAAAATACAGAAAAAAAATAGTAAAGTGAACTTTCCAGTAGCATATTAGAAAATATTGAGTGAAAAATAGTACTTTGGCTGCACTTTGAAATATTAAATTACTTGCTAAGTGAAGCTGTGATAAAGATGCTCATTGCTAATGAACTGATGATTATAAACATCTAAATGTAGTTCCATCATCTCTTTAATTAAATAATTTTTAAAAGGTAATAAAAGAAAATAAGAGACAAGAACAAAAATTTAAGATTTCTTGAAAGCATGTGGTAATATCCAATCATATGTCCCATCTTGCTTACCTATATCTCTTAATCTGAGCAACAATTTTGAGAATAAAACTAGATAATATGTCAATCATTAATCAGCTATCCTTGCTTTGAAAATGTGTAACATATAATGTATGTATTGTTATATGTTACCCTATTTCTTTGTTTTTGTTTTTCTTGCTCTTGTTTTTACTCTTTTAGAATAGAAGAAAATTATAATTTGAAAATGAAAAAAAGTAAAAAAAGAAGACACGGGGAAGCAAGGAAAATATACTGATGTTGACTTGTATAGGTAGTGGGTTCTTTTTTGCAATCATAATTAGTTTACTTACTTTAATCATTGATAATAATCTTCTAATATTCAGGAAAACATAGGCCATTGCAGTAACTAAAGCAGAGATATTTTATTGCCCCCACTTCCAAATTTCTCACAAAGAATGCAAACCACTTAAATTTCCATCACTGAAGTCATCATAGGGAGTTTTGGAAAGCAGATGCCAAATAAGAATAAATGTATTAAAATACAGTTTACACAATGAGAATCACCTATTGAAAATGAAAATTTCACTTGAAAGATGACATTTCTTCTCTCTCCCTTCCCAGTTTCACTAGCTGACCAACAGGTGCAATTTTTCTAGAGTAGTCCTGACTCGGGCCTATTTCAAGGACTCTTTTACTTCCCAAAGTTATCTTGGTTTGTAGTTTCAAACTACAAGGTTGTTCTCACATGGAGGTCTGCTTACAGAGAGCTTTGCGGGTGAGCCCGTGAGCAACCAGGAGAGAGCGAAAGTCTCCAAGGGTGAGAGGAACACACTTGCTTTCTTCAAACATAACCCTGGCAGCATTGCGGAAAATAACCGGAAGTGAGGCTGAGGTGTTAGGACGGCTATGTAGAGAGCCATGTTACCACAACCAGGAATGAGTAACGAAAGCAGGTGAGCAGGGAGAAGAAGGGGCTGCTGCAGCCCTACGCCTGTCTTGCACATCTCCTAGGGAGAAGAGCTGCGACACAATTGGTTTTTTGTTTGTTTGTTTCATTTCTGCACCCTCAAGGTATTCTTTGTCTCTTTAACATATAAACTTATGACCTGAGCTATACTCGCAATAGATTTGTCTTCCACTATGGACTTGACGATAGGGATGTTCTCCTTTCACTTTTCTTTAATTTAGTCTGTGCATGTACTACACAATCTACAAGTCTGTGTAAAGTGTGCGGGTAATTATGTGACCACGGCATTGTGAAAGCCATCGACCACAATGCTTATTTTCATGAAGGGCATCCGTCTTTCTTTAACTGGGGAGCACATATTGGTGTAGTCCTTGTGGCCTAGATCTCGCTTGCCTCCCTGGAGCTCCATCTGGTAAATTTTCTCACTCATTTTCCCTATGGAAAGGAAGATAATGCCTGATTCATTGCCCCCTGTCACTTCCCAGTAAAGAACTAATCTCTCAATTACCCATAATACAAATGGCACTGTGTGATTCCCATGCTAACACTCTGAACTATTTCTCTGAAAAGGCCTTGAATGGGGCCTCAGAGCTCTGCGCCCTCCACTGCTGGGAAAATATGCTTAAGTAGATTTCAGACACTTCAAGCTTTTCTGTCAATGCTTCAGTTCTGTTGCCTATGGTAATTCAGATTTCAGAGCAAGGAGTATCAATTCTAAAATGCTGAAAGTTATGCTTTATGTGTATGTGTGAACCAAAAACTGTGTTTATATGAAAAAAATACATACAACTCTATTCCACTGTCACACTTATATTTTAATACACATATATTGAGGAACTTCTAACAGTGTGATAGCTGTAACACGTAACCTATTTAATCTGTCATCCCATTTTGCTTATAAACCAGAATACAAACACTTCCTCTCTTCTACTATTTGTACCATGGCCTCTTTACTCATCAGTTTTGGAAAAAAATGATTAGATATTTTCAGCAGAAATATGTTTATCTCCATTAAAATTTTTAAAAATAGTCTGAATAATTTTTTTTTCACAGCAGCCAAGAACTGGAAACAAATGAAGTGTCTTGTCCACAGGAAAGTGCAGCACCTGTTTGATGGAATATTGTGTACCTACCCAAATGAAGTAATTAGCAATGCCTACTCTAACACATATAAATCGCATAGATGGGGGGCCAGCAGAATAGCTCAGCAGACTAAAGTGCCTGCTTAGGCACAACGTAGTGTGCGGTACCAGCCCCACCGCCAGGGGGTGCTGAGAGGGTGATTGCGACTGGGAGTGGTGGCGCACACCTGCCATCCCAGCGCTTGGGAGGCTGAGCACAGATGGATCACTATGAGTACAATTTATGTAGTGAGACCCTTCTAGGCCCTGTACCTTTTAGACCCTGTCCTAAACACATAAAAAACAAAATTTAAAAAATAATATATCTCATAGAGTGATGCTAAAGAAGTTGGACCAGGTCACATATTTTTTAAGTTATGTTTTGCAAAGTTTAAAAAAAAATGAGACCAATATCTGGCAAAAAAAAAAAAAAATTAGATTACTAGCTAACTATATAAGACACTGTTGGAGGTGTCTGAAGTATAGGAAGTTCTTGCGCCCACGTCTGGTGTTATTACCTATATGCACACACAAACCAAAGCGTACTAAGCTGTGCCCTGAACACTTCTGTGCTGTCCAGAAGGTGAACTAAGGTGTAATTTCAAAAAGTGACTTAGTTCTATAACACAATAAAGATGGCTGATAATGGTGGCTGAAAACCCAAGCAGACACCCACGTGCGTGTACAGAACCGCCCAGGAAGTCACACCCAGGCCCTCCAAGTAGATGTCAGCCCACAAGCACACACATTCCCATACACTCACATACCCACTTATACATGCACGTATGCACACAGGCACACATACACACATACACACACACATGCACACATATGTGCACACGCGCACACACATGCACACATATACACACATGCACACATATGTGCACATGTACACACACATGCACACATATATGCACACAGACACACATGCACACATACACACATATATGCACACATATACACACATACACACATGTATGCACACAGACACACAGGCACAAGCACACATGCACACACACATGGACACATGCACACATGCACACACGCAGGGCACACAAGCACACA
>NW_004524630.1:8530645-8544454 GCF_000260255.1 Octodon degus | reverse complement strand
TCCCAAACCTGCAAGTTTCACTGAAAGAAAGTTCTAGATGTGAGATCTTGGTGAATGTTCTCTTGGAAAAATGGCTTCTGAGTTTTAGAGAAAAAACGCAGGGTTAAGTATTGAATCTTTCATTTTCAGAATTATGAATTCCATTAACTTTGTGTTATAATTGAGCATTACATACAGAAAGGACCACAGAAAATAAACAATCATTTTGTGGATTCTGATGAGGATACAAAATATTTCCTTTCAACAGTCACTAAATAAATCCTTCATGCTCTTAGATTCATTTTTCCCGGTTGTTTCTTGTTAAGATTTTTTCCAACATTAATGTCAGATACATACTATTTTATTTTATCAATAGAACATCAATTATTTATCCAGCTAATGTAGGCTTCATCATTTACTTCTTTTTAATTTTCTTTTTTTTTTTTTCAGAACTGGGGATTGAACTCAGGCCCTTGCACTTGCCAGGGAAGAGCTTATTCCACTGAGTCATCTCCCTGGCCCCTCTTTTTAAATTTTAAACATTTTTTCCTAAGGATAGATTATTTTCCACACATTAAAATAGTCAAAAAGAGACATCCAAATATTCTTCTGGAAAACATGATGCTACTTACTTCAAAACATTAATAAAGTGCTGCTCAGCTGCACAAAACAGCAAGCTGGAGACTTTTACAGGTACATGGATACAACTTGAGACCATATTCAAGAGCGAAACAAGACCTATAGGTGTAAACGTGGTATTGTTTCCCTGACGTAAGAAAGTGAGAGGGCAAGTAAGATCCAAAATGTACAATAGATATTTTGAAATGGAAAGAAACAGCTCAAAAGGAAAAAGGAAGAGGGATAGGGGAAAAGAATAGAAGGAAGGGAAAGGAAATGTATACATACATGATATATATGATATTTATATAAAACTGTCATATATATACATACACACACAATTTTTTTTTTTTTTTTTTTTTGTATTTTAGGGAAGGGTCTACATGGTGCTCAGGGTCTCACTATGTAGATCAAACTCGTAGTGATCCGCCTGTTTACAGCCTCCCAAGAACTGGGATTAAAGGCGTACTCCACCACACCCAGTCTCAATTGCCGTCTCAGCAGGCCCCTGGGGGTGGGGCTGGCAGGGCAGGCTTGGGGATCCAACCACTGGTCCCTGCTCCTGCTTTCAGGTGCCTTAATCTGCTGAGCTATTTAGCCAGCCCTTAAGCTTCTTAAGATAGTTATATCACTGGGACCAGGGAGATAGCTCAGTAGGATAAGCACTTCCCTGGCAAGCAAAAAAAACAAAAAAAAACAAAAAGGTTTGTGCTAATATTGTTTGATCAATTTTGAATGCCTTGTGGGTAGGTTCTTTCCCTTTCATGCTACATATTGTAACCTTTGGATTTTATTTACTGGTTCAGTTTCTTTCACTTGGGACAGAAAACGTTGTGTACACAGTGGGTCTGATTTATTTCACTGATAAGTGTAGACCCTAGTTGCATCCATTTACCTATAAAAGACTCTAGTTTATCTTTCTTTACAGCTAAGTAATACTCTATTGTATAAAAATGCCACATTGCTAAATTCGTTCCTCAGTTGGTGGGCATTTGGGTTGTTTCCAAGGTTTTGCCATTAGAAATTGTGCTGCCATAAACATGGGTACGCATATGTTATTGTGCTGTGATGCTTTCAGTTCTTCTGGAAAAAAATACCCTATTTTGAAAATTGTCTATTATTTATCTAGATATTTTACTATTCAACTTCTCCTGAATTTATTGCTGCCTTCAATTTTAGCGTACAATTGCATCCACGCAAGGAACGTGCTTAGCAAATGTGTATTTAGTAACTTGAATTGATTTGTTGCATACTTTAACCTTCTAGATTGCTCTGTTGTCTTCATTTGATGTTTCCAAATGGATCGACTTTTCCCTTTGGCTCACATTTAGCATTTCTAATTATTTCTGGCATCATTTTACGTATATGGTACAGCATTCCAGTTCTTAGTGTATATTGACTATAGTTTTAAGCATTATTTTATAGTAATTCAGTTTATGTTAAACGTAATTATAGTTTACACAATTACAACTTTTGTTATTATATATTTCACAAATGAAAATTACTACAAGAAATACCATCAAATATTTACTTACTACTTGGATAAATAAATGCCTGAACTTTCTTTCTAAAGACTATTTTGTTTCCTGCTTCTTGAATCTGAAATTTACAATTCTAAATGCATATTTTCATACATTTAGTAAACCTTAAGGAAATATTTCCAAATTTGATGAATTCTTGCAAAGCGAACATTTGGCACAAGTCCTGAATCATAAGTAATCCATATGGCTAGAAATGTCTTGCTCCTGCAAACCCAGATTGGGAATATTCTTCACATTTTTTTTTCTTTTTTGTGGTACTGGGGATTGAACTCAGGACCTTACACTTGCCAGGCAAGCACTTATTCTACTGAGCTATCTCCCTGGCCCTATCCTTCATGTGTTATCCAGGAGTTTTATGCAGTAATTGGAAAATATAAACTACGAAAAGTTTAGTTTACAAAATATTTTCTAATGTGAAAGAAGGAGGGTACCTACATTGGCTCACAAATGCATGTACTTAAACTACTCCTTTTTTAACCAAATAAGGAACAAATCTTACAGATATTTTCCATAACCCAAGTGAATCATACGTTATGCATGATGCAATTAAGTATGAAATGCTTACATTATTAGTAAATATTTTTATTTTCAAAAGACATATGTTTTAACATTTTTTAAATTTAATTTTAAGAGCAATTTAGTGCTGCAAAATAGAGAAAGCATAATGAGCTTCATATCTTTCTTAAATCAACACCACAACTCCACATACTACTAACATACTCCTGGGAGTGGTAGCCATATTTCTTACATGGCCTTATTTAAACATTTGTTGCAATTGAATTAATAGTGATCTATAATTGTCCACAAAAGTCCAGAATTTCAGGGCTGGGGAGATAGTTTATTGGTTTAAGAGTCCAACCTGGCAGTGCAAGAGCCCAGGTTCGATCCTCCAAACCCCATGCTGTGCCGCTTCGCTGGCCACTGGAACCCAGAGTGATGGCACACAATTGTAATCCCAGGGCTGAGGAGGCTGAGATAAGAGGATCACTACAAGTCTGAGCTGCACAACAAGACCATGTACTAAGTAAATAAACAAATGATTAGAAAATCAACAGTTTATATTCAACTTGATTCAGTGATATATTATGTCTTGCCAAAACATTATGTCAGATATCTACCATGAAGGTGTCAGAAAGGAGAGCTGAACTGTGCCAAACACATTCTGTACTCTAGCTTTTCATGCTCCCTTCGCTGTCCCCAAGTTGCTAAAACCCCTGCTGAACTGTGTAGAGCTTTGCCATCCGAGAGTGTCTTAAAGCTACAGTGGCATAATCTGTAGCCTTTTCATGCTGGCTTTGTTCCTATGGTAATATGCCTTTTAGGTTCCTCCTTAAATACCTTAATAGCTCATTTCCATTTACTGCGGAAAGGATGTACTACAGGGTGTTTATTCAATTCCCTATTGAAAGACATATTGGTTGCTTCCTTGTCTCTGTGATTAAAGATAAAGCTCCTATAAACACTTGTGTGAAGATTTTTGTGGACGTAAGTTTGCATTCATTTGGGTAAATACCTAGGCTTGAAATTTCTGCATCATATGGTAAGCTTATGTTTAGCCTGGAAAGAAATTGCCTAAGCGTTTTGCAAAGTGGCTGTACATTTTGCATTTGTACAGAGTGAATGAGTTCCCATCGCTACACACCCTTGCCAGCATTTCTTGTCAGGGTTCTGGATAATTCCCCTTCAAATAGTAGTGTGTTGGTATCACTTGAGTTTTGCATTTCTCTCCTAACATATGAGGTTTTTTTTCCATATTTGAAATAATATTTCTCTACGACATATGCCTCTTGTAAATATTTTCACACATCTGGCTTCCCTTCTCATTTTCTTAAGTCCTTATCACAGAGCAGAAACTAAATTTTACTGAAATCCAGCTGATCGAGTATTTCTTTCATGAGTTGTGCATCTTTAATGTGTCTAAAAACTTATCTCATCGTGAAATCCAGAGTTATGTAGGTTTGCTCCTTGATTATTTTTATGACTTTTATAGACTTATGTTTTAAAATTAGGTCTATGACTGATGTTGAGTTAATGCTTTGGGAAGGATATAAACTTTCTAATATGATTATTAATTGTTATCATTATCATTTTGCTACAGATGTCCAAGCTGTCTGGCAGTATGTGCTGGAAAGACTATTGACTTCACTGGGTGCCTTTATCCTCTTGTGAAAACAAAGTTGATTCTATTTTGCAGCACTGTATTGTCTCTGGGCTCTTCATTCTTTTCTACTGACCTACTTCCCTCTCCTCAAATCATATTCTTCATTACTACAGCACTCTAGGCATTCTTAAAGTCAGAAAGTGTCCGTCTTCCGGTTTTCCTTCTATTCGACATTGTGTTAATGATTATGGGTCTTTTGTCCGGAAATTTTAACTTTAGAATTAATGCCCCAGTTAGCTTTAAAATAATTACCTGGGATTTTGTTGGTGTACAGTTAAATCTTTCTTTTTTATGTATTTAGTACAAGGTCTACAGGGTCTCACTACGTAGATCAGACTTGTAGTGATTCGCCTGTTTTCAGCCTCCCAAGCGCTGGGATTACAAGTGTGCACCACCACTCCCAGTATGCGTCCCAGTCTCAGGACCCTCTGCAGGCGGGGTCAGCATACCATGCCAGGGATCAAACCCTGGCCACTGTGCTCTGCCTAATCAGGTGCTTTAGGCCACTGAACTATCTAGCCAGCCCTGGAGTTAAATCTATAAAGCAAAATTAGTAGAACAGACAATTCAACAATATTGACTCTTCTTGCCCATACAAATATTTTGTTTTAAAAAATGTTTCTCGACAGAAATTGATGGATTTCCTAACATGGATTTGTATAAATTATGTGGCTGTGGATAACTATACTTTTCATTTTCTAGGTATACTCATATTAATGGTATTGTTTTTATTTAATTTGTAATTCTCCATGTTTGTTCCTAGTATACAGGAAATCATGAGCCTTTGGTCCATTAAGCTTATATACTTCAATCTATTGACCTTATATATTTCAATATTAGTATCCAGAGTTAAATTTTTAATTTTTCCAAATTACCTACTCAGATTATCAAATCATCCTAGTTGTTTCTTTCTTCCCAATGTGTATGTTTTATTTTGTTTTCTTATTTCATCATATTAGCTAGGAATTTCTGTGTTATCCTAACAAGAAGCATTAAGAGAGGATACCTCCCGCCTCATTTGTGACCTTAATGGGAAATCTTACTGTTTCTCATTAATAAGGGTGATATTAGCTTAATTTTTTTGGTAGCTACTTTTTCAGGAAATTTCTTTCTATTTCTAGGTTGCTGAGAGTTTTTATCATGAAGAATTGTTGGATTTTATCAGATAATATTTTGGCCTACAATGAATGATACAATCATGTGGCTTTCTATCAGTGTGACAGATTACTATAATCAATACTACATTTTTGAAATTTGTAATCGTTGGAATCTTCCCCCTTATTCCATTATGCTCCCTCCACATTCCTGGGCTCTGCGCTAATACGCTTCTCTATCATTTTTAGCTAGCTGGGCAAAAGTTTGTTGGCCTCATGGAAATTCACATTTTGGTATTGCCAATTTCCTCTATTTATTATTTTCCTTTTATTTTTAGCAATTCTTGCTAATTGTCTTCTTTTATAAGCATATTTTTATTTTCAATATACATCCTATAAATTTCCCTGTAACTGCTAATCTTTTCTCATCCAGTAAATGTTAATAACTTCTGTTTTCACTTCTCCTTACTCTGAAATATTTCCAGTATTTCAATCTTCAGGTATCTGGAAATGATCTAATTATTCCTTTCTTTCATTTTTTTTTATTAGCCCATGGCTGCAGTATGTAAAAATAATAGTCCTCATGGGGATTTGTTACAGGTACATGAAACACTTTAGTTTCTTTATCGTCTTCTCTTTCCTTCTCCAACTCTTCTTAACCTTTTTCAAAAGGTCTCTCCATTTCCTCTAATATCTATCTTTCCTTTTATCCTTTATTCCTATTTTGAATTTCTCATAAAAGTAAAACCATGTGATATTTAAGCTTGTGTGTCTGTTTTATTGCCTTTGACATCATTGTCTCAAAGTGGATCTATTTTCCCACAAATGACTCAAATTGATCTTTCCTTATGAACGACACTCCACTGTGCATAAATACCATACTTTATTCCCCTATTGGTGGGCATTTAAGCCACCATCAAACTTTAGCTATTAGGAATAGTTATGCTACAAGCATAGTATGAATTATCACTCTCATATGATGCTTTCAAATCTTCTAGGAAGATACTTAGAATAATTAGGTCAAGTAGAAGTTGCAGAATTAGTTTTTGAGGAAGCTTCACGCTAATTTCTAAAACAGTTGTACTAATTAACATCCCACCAACAAGATAGAAAGCTTTCTTATCCCACTGCTTTTCCAGAGTTTGTTATCTGATGTTGATGATAGGCAGTCTTTCTGATATAAGATGCATTCTGAGCACTATTTTAGTTTACATTATTGTAATAGCCATAGATGTTGAACATTTTATTTATTTTATTTTTATTTTTTAATTAATTTTTTTGAGAAAAAAAAGGAATGAGACAGTTTCAAAACATGTTAGTAGGACAGTTACAATAATTAATGCATTGCATATTGTTGTCTTTGTAGTAGTTATTCAGGGTACAAGATGCAGATATTATATCTAAACACTGTTAGTACAAATCTTTCTTCTTATTAACCTAAGAGAAAGTAGCTCTATATCTATCCTAACTAATATAATATATATATATATATATATATATATATATTTCACTACAAAAGGATCCTTCATTTATATCCCCTTTTTTGTTTAATTTAGTCAGAGATGGATATTCTATTTCCATTTAAATATTGTAGGTGTGTGAATTCCACAAAATAATCCAATATAGTCCAGTAGTCCATAACAGTAGTCCATAATAGTCATCAGCAGAACTGTCGATGTCAGAAATTGTTGACTTGAGCCTTTTACAGCTCAGTGTAGTAATGTGGCTTTCCTTTTTATACCTCATTTCTATACTTTTCTGCTGGATGGTTAAGACCAAGATAAAGCAAGACATGTATGCATTTGCCACTTGTTTGAAGAAATGCCTGTACACTTCCTTTGCCTAGTGTTGAGTGGGTCTTTTGTTTAGAGATGTCTAATTTTTTTGAGTTCTTCATATATTATTGATATTAGTCCTTTGAGCAATGTATTCCATATTTTTCCAATTCTATGTGCTCTCTCTTCATTCTGTTGGTTGTTTCTTCTGCTGTGCAAAGGCTTTCTAAAAACACATTTATTTATTTATTTGTTTAGTTAGTACGTGGTCTCAATATACAGCTTGGACTCATAGTGATCTTCCTGTCAGCCTCTTCAACACTGGGATCACAGGTGTGTGCCACCATGTCCCGTTTTGGTGCCCACCATGGCCGTGCCGTATGATATGTGGTACCAAGGATTGAACCCAGATGCTTGCACTTGCTAGACAGGAGCTGGGATTGCTGAGCTATCTCACCAGCCCTGGAAAAGCTTTTAAAACTTGATATGATCTCATTTATCGATTCTTGGTGCTATTTCTTATACAATTTATTGTACCTCTAGTGTAAGTTTTTGTCCTCTTTGTCAAAGATCAGATAGCTGAATGTGCCTGTGGTTGTTTCTCCTTCCTCTATTTTGTTCACTTCATCTGCAGGTTTGTTTTTGTTCACGTGTGTGTGTGTGTGTGTGTGCGTGCGTGTGCGTGCGTGTGCATGTTTATGTGTTGGGGAGAGGTTATTGTTGCTGCCATAATGATTTTTGTTGTTTAGCTCTTTTGTTTATTTTGTTTTATCCTTACAACTTCATAATATAACTTTAAGTATGGGATTATGATGAGAGAATCCAGGAAATATTTAAGCTTCTCTGTTTCAGTTACCTCACTTAACATTACAATCTCAAGGTACATAAGTTTTCATGCAAATTACTCATGTTTATCCTCTATTAACAGCAGATTAGGATTCCATGATAAAGTATTCTTAATTCCTTTGCTTATTTCGTGCCATTATTGTCATTCATTTCAGTTAATTATAACCAACAATCATCACATAACTTATTGCAATTGTTTTGAACAAACTGTTGTGTGTTAGATCAATTAGTAACAACAAAAAGTTTTATTTTAACCTCATGTTTTCCTATTCTTTTTGGGTTTTTTTTTTTTTTTGGAGGCTACTGGGAGTTGAACTCAGGACCTCGTGCTTGCCAGGTTGAAACTATGCTGCTATGCCCCTGGCCATACATTTTTCTTTTTTTTTTTTTTTTCGTGAGGGGAGGGCAGAACCAGGGATTGAACTCAGGCCCTTGCACTTGCCAGGAAAGCGCTTACTCTACTAAGCCATCTCCCCAGCCCTGGTCATACATTTTTCTTTGCAAATGGACTTTCTTTGAGGAAAGTTGGACCACACATGGTTATACTTCTCTTTTCTGAACTTCAGTTAACTTTTTTGTCTTTTTAAAAAAGAAGCTTACTGGCCATCAGTTCAGTTTTTACTTTGAATGTCTTTCTCCCTAGCCCTCTGTTTTGTTTTGTTTTTAATTTCTGCCAAGACATTACACATTTTTCTCTACTCTCTTATTTCTATTGTTTTTGAGAAGCTGTCAGATGTGATTCTTACCTTTGTGCTTCACAAGAAAAGTGTTTTTCCCCTCTGGTATTCTTTGAGCATATTTTTGAGCTTTGAGTATCTATGGTTTAAAAATATTATATTTAATACTTTCCAAGCCTGTATCATATTATGAAGTTGATATGATACGCTTGGCCATGTGACTGTCTTAGTGTTCTCTGAGCTTCCTGAGTTTGTGGTTTGGAGTCTGACTTCAAAATTGAGAACTTTGTCAATCACTATTGGCCCAGACTTTTCTGCTCTTTTTCTCTGTTTCATTCTTCTGGCATCTATGTCTCCTGTAGGTTATGCCCTCTGTAGAAATCCTCAGTTCTGGTACAACCTACTGCACTTTTTTGGATGGAGCAAAGGGTCCACAGGGTGTTCAGGGTCTCACTACTAGATCAGACTCATAGTGATCCGCTTGTTTACAGCCTCCCAAGCGCTGGGATTACAGGCATGTGTCACCATGCCCAGTCTCAATGGCTATCTCAGCATGCCTGGGGGTGGGGCTGGCACGGCAAGTCTGGGCATTGAACGTTGTGCCTGCTTGCAGGCGCTTTAATCCACTGAGCTATTTGGCTGGCCCCCTACTGCACTTTTTTAGTCTGTTTTTCTCCTATCCTTCAGGGTTTGTCCATTTCCTCTGGTTTTCCCTCAGGGTCAGCTGTGTCTAGTCTATTAATAAACTCACCTAGGATATGTTTTTCTTTCATTGAAAGAAAAATTTCATTGAGTTTCTGATCTGCAGCACTTTTTAGTTCTCAGCTTTCCCATCTCTGATTACATTTTCCATCTTCTCCTGTATGTTGATATGCTAAGATCCTTGGGATATTACTAGTTGTTTTAAATTTCTGATCCAATAATTCCATTATTTCTGCTATATCCCCTTTTTGGTTCTGATGCTTTCTCTATCTCTCCAAACTAGGTTATTAACTTTTAGAATATTTAGTAATTGTTTGGTTGGGAGTTGGACATAATGTACTAAATGGAAAGGCCTGAGATAGATATTCCTGCAGTAAGCCACGGGGGAGAGGAAGCAGTACACAGTGTATGTTCACATCAGTGTCTTTGAAGAAACCTCAGCAATCGCCTGTGAGTCCCTTTGGTGGGACAAGGCACATGAATGGGGTTGGAATTGGGTCTGCCTCTTCACTCCAGTTGGTTGGGCTTTGGAAATCCTCCACTAGGGTAGACTGTGGTTAGAGTTTCTCCTCAGTATGAGCCTTACGGAAAGTAAGAATGCTCTGATGTATTACTTGCAAAAGTAGAAGAAAACACTCACCTACTCAGCTTTCATCATAAGAATCTTCTAAAATACTAAAAGTAAAAGGAACAAGTACGGTAGCCTTAGAATACGGACGACTTCTCTAGCCGCTCATCAATTACGGTGTAGGCTTCCTCTTCCGGGTGCTGGATTTCCTAAAGGCTTCTGCCTGCGAGTGCCTTATTTCAGCTTTTGATGAGCTGAGAGTCCTTGCTTCTGCTCCTCGGTGTCTGATTTGGGACAGAGGCAGCAATTTGCTCTGTGACCTCAATTCTCTAAAAGAACCAAGTGCAGTCGATGCATTTTTAGTTTGCTCAGCTATTGTGTGAATGAAGTAATGATTTCCAATTTCTTTACATACAAGAGCGGAAACTGAAAGTCAAATTAATTTCTTTTATTTGTGTTAGCGTGGCATATCTTCTTAGTTTTACTTCTCCTGTCATTCTTTTTGTAATTATTTTCTCACATACAGCATATAGTTGCGTCTTTTATATTGTATATACTGTAATAGTCTTTGTCTTTTAATTGGTATATTTAGACTATTCTTTTATACAGCAAATTTAGAGGTGCTTGGGAAAGTTCGCCATGTTGATGGATCTAATCTAGTGGAGTCCTCGTAGCTGTTGTATAGCGATCCACCGTTAGAGCATATGTTGTGATAGCATTTACTCATGTTTTCTCTGTGTAATAGAGATTTAGGTAGCTCCTATCCCTCAACCACATTTGTAAATATTCTCTAATCATTGTCCTTCCTCAGAAAACGGTTTCAAACTTCTTGTATTCCACCCATGAAAGGTTTTCCACACATCCTCAATCATAGGCAAGCCATGGAGTTGAAGTAGATTGCTCCAACAGATATAAGTCTAATGGAAAGTTGTCTTTATTTTTAATCCTGATCAATGAAGCAGTAGCTCAGAAAGCATAGATATAGAAAAACGTTTGAAAGCCACATATTTTGCTTTGCACACAGTAAATAGGCTAAGGGGAGCATCTCAAATCCTCTTACATAGAAAGTTCCTGTTTATTATTTAGAAAATAATTTTTGTACGTATTTCTCAATGCAAGTATAAATGTTATGGTTTAGGATACAATGCAATTGAACACAGCTTGCACTTTATAGATAGTGTTATTATATTAAAGCTATATCATGATTTATTATATTATTAAAATTAATAGCAGAATATAATTATTAATAACAAAGTATTAATATTAAAAATAAAATATAATGAATACTAGATTATTATCATTTTGATACCAGGGCTCTAACTTGGGACCTTGTACTTGGCAGGCAGGTGCTTGTGCCCCTGAGCCATATCGACAGCCCTAAAATATTGATGACTAATGGCTTCACTTAAAACTTTACACATTCAGCATAGTAATAGCAGTCAACGCTGTGCTGAAGTAATGAATCGCTGCCTTCATTGTGATTTTCAGTGTGCTCTAGTCTATGTCCTTCTCTCTATATTACATATATTTAGATGTCTTAATAATGTACTTGTTTTGATACTTTTATATAATGTATTAATAATGAAATTTCATGAAAGAAGGGGGAAGGATTTATACGATCTGAAGAGAAACCAGAGTATGAAATTTCATGAAATAAGTTCATTTTTTTCTCAGCTGTAAGTTTTTCAGATTTCTCTATATTGACAAATATAATCTGATTGAATTATGTTAATCGTTATTGAGTAAGCAATTATCAGAATATAGGTAATGATAGCACTTATTTGAGTGTTCTAGGATGGAAACTTAGCATGCTTGAAAGCTCTGTATACTTTCATAGATGTCATTTTTGAGACAGGTGTGGTGTTTTCCCAAGTCATACATTTTAGAAGGCAAATTGGCACAGCCGGAGTCATTTACTTGATTATAGACCATACTCGTCCAGAACGCTTTGTAACATGACTGCAATGATTGGAACCATTACAAAGAGCACGTTGGAATTTCTTTTTAAGCACTTCTTTATCCAAACAGCATGACTTAATGAAAAAGATGTGTGTGCTATAAAATTTTCAAAGAAATAATTGCCAGTTTAAATAGAAATATAATTAAGCTGTTTGGTAGCCACACACAGTGACACTTTGCAGACAACGTAAAGAGTTGATTTTTGAGGTCAAATCAGAAAAAGAAATTTTGAAGTCCAAGTTGTATGATGAGACTGTCATTTTGAAGTTTGTGTTGCTTTATTTAAATTTGTCTTTCATGTCTCTCACAGAGTTTCAGCTAATACGACAAACGTCACATGTACAAATGTTGATCTTACACTTTACGCCCTGTCAACTTCTGAAACCATGAATGAAAATTTTCTTTATCCATACCTTATGTGACATTTATGAACCCTGCTTTCGTTTTTCTTAATCTCTTTCAACAATTTTAAAATATATATTATGTGATAATTTTATGATATTTTATAATTTCTACTTGAAAATTTTACAAATTTTTTTATATTCCATATAAAATTATAAGAAAGAAATTTCAAATATATTAGAATAAGTACTTCTAAATGTAGAAAAACATCATTTTTGTTACTTAAAGTGTCAATCATATGAAGTCACCCTACACTATTAACATATATTATGACAGTATAATTTGATTATTGAAACCTAACATCAGCGTGATTCTGTACACTAAAGTAAAAATGAACTCATAAAATTGTGTATTTTTTAATTAATTAATTAATTAATTAGCAATACTAGGGATTGCCCTGAGGACCTTGCACTTGCCAAGCAGGTGCTTATTCTACTGAGCTAACTTCCTGGCCCGAAGCATGTGGATATTCTCAACAATGTAACACACTAAGCAATACATTATAGATATGAAAAAGAAAAGATAAAAATGAGTAAAATATTTTTATCACTCTAATAAGGAATTTAAACCTTCATAAAATAAATGTAGTGTAAGAAGTCAAATACTCACATAATTTTCTGTTTAATGATTTAGACTTTTTTATAATTTTTTATAAATTAATCATACACATTTCTAGAAGTGTAAAGAGTAGTGAAGGGGTTTTTATTTGTATTTTTTCCTTAATGTTTCAAAACTAAATAATGACATTAATAATTTTGAATATATCATATACTTTTTCTCTAGGTTAGGAATAATTAACTTTTTAGGCTCTCATTTCAGTATCTCACATTTCCATTGATGAAA
The DNA here is from genome assembly GCF_000260255.1 of Octodon degus. Lineage (NCBI taxonomy): Eukaryota > Metazoa > Chordata > Mammalia > Rodentia > Octodontidae > Octodon > Octodon degus. The sequence continues at coordinate 8,531,289 of NW_004524630.1, read as the reverse complement.
TTACAATGTTTTGTTATCAAAGAGAATATGTCACTAATTTTATTAATAAGATGAATATAAGATCTCTTATATCCCTTTATGAAATTAAAAAAAAATTCCAATATATCTCCTTTGCAAGCCTGATCCCTGAATGCTCTATCATGTTGAATACATAACTTGGTATCCTCAGTTAATTAGTATCCAAATAACTTGAAGACTTTTTTCCTTAACAGTCTATATTTCTCCTGTTTTCTTTCCCAGCAGATTGGCAAGAAGTTCAAAATGACAGGAGAGAGATTTCTTTAGAGAACTGTTCAAGATTTGGCAAGTTATAGCAGGTCATGGCTGCAAACAGAAAGAGTGGATGGTGTAGCCAAAAACAAACGGAGAAAATCTCTGCCTGGCACTATCCCACTGCCATCAAAAATGAAGTGTTTCACACACTTTCAGAGATTTCTGTGTAATGATTTATTGAGACTGAAACTTTCCCGTGTAACTTTGTCTCATAACCATGAAAATTCTTCCTGAATAAATTTCACTGCCTGACAATGTATTTCACGGAATTCTAAGAAAACAGAATTGTCAAAGTACTTCTTAGCCTATGCCTTCCCAAGTTTAATTTTTAAAAACTCTGAGATTTATGTTGCAGAATGATTAACAACTTC
>NW_004524630.1:8528765-8529353 GCF_000260255.1 Octodon degus | reverse complement strand
CCATATTGTTTTTGTACTTTTAAATTTTTTGTTTTATCAGTACATAATTGCAGCATATAATTACATTGACCATAGAATTGTTTCAGTGCACAAAAAAATATCTTATTTTTCTTTTACATCTTCTTCCATCTCTTCCTCTCTGCCTCTCTCTCGAAGTATTTTAAAAAATTGTATTTTCAAACACTAAATTAAATTCATATATCATATTTAACAAAATCTTTTAGCATAAAGGTGAATTTGAAACATATCAAAGTACCAAATTTTAAACATAAGCATGAATCTATGTCATTATGAAACTCCATTTCTCTAAATACAAATATTTTCAATTATATAAGAACTGATAAAATGTATATGTTTTTTAAAAATATTTTTTTTACTTAATTATTTACTTATGCCAGTACGGTAATGTATTTTTAAATATGTTTATAGCATTTGCTTCATTTCTTTGTATTAACTGGAAAAGAATTTGAACTCACCAGAGTCACATATTTTGACTAGTGATTGGGCTAGTGAGTGTAAAAGGAGATATTCTAAAGTTGGGAATCACAGTACACAGAAGGTGGTGAAAAGATGTTTCTTTCTTTCTTT
>NW_004524630.1:8526433-8527910 GCF_000260255.1 Octodon degus | reverse complement strand
CCAGCTTTTAATGGAGCTCTTAATATCCTGGATAGCCATTTGAATCTATTTCATTCATTGTAATTCTTTCCTGCATTATTCAATCAGTGTTTCCATCATTTTTTTTTTGTTCTCCTCTACTTTTTAACTATATCTCCTTTTGTGTGCTGAGCAATTCTTTCACAAGTGTTGTCATTTTGTATTTATTTATTTATTTGTTTGTTTGTTTATTTGGCAGTAGCAGGGGATCAAGTTTGTTACCTTGCATTTTTCAGGCCGGTGCTTAACTCACTGAGCTATCTCCCCAGCCTTTCATTTTTTGTGACCTGAGAAATTATTTCTGATCTTATTTGGTATATAGCCTGATGGACTTGCTTCTTTGCCTCAGTTGCTATCATTTCAGAAATATCGGTGTGTGATTTCCAAGCTCTTGTCTATCTTTTTCTCCTGGATATGCTCTGGGTGGGCTAGATGATTGAGACTGTGTTTTGCTCTTGCATGTTGGCATTTTTGAAGTTCCCAGTAATCACCTCCATAGAGTCCTGCAGGCTGCCCAGAGTCTGCCAAAGTTCTTACACAGCACCAGGAAAGTTCCAGGCCTGCTTGCCCACAGATTACAGCTCCTGCATCCCGCAGGCTACTCAGAGCCATCCTAGATTCTTAACAGTTTGGACTGGCACCAACAGAAGCTCCACACCTGTGCTTAATCTCTTACTTTTGTTGTTGTTAAGACTACACTGTCCTATTTGCCATGACCACTGAAACCAACATTTTCTGACACAGGAAAAACAGTTTGTGGGAAAAAACAAAACAAAACATACTTTTGTTGAGGTCACAGCTATGAAACGTCTTATTTGAATGACTGCCATGAGAATGACTTTTTCTGAAGCCTGTGAAGCCAAAGAAAATTTTTCCTCCTTTAAGGTGGTTTCTTTCTGTTATTTTGTTACAGTGACAGGAAGCTAACCTGGATATATATGGAAAGAACATCCTTAGGCAACCAGCAGAGTTGCTACCCATTCTTTAAATTTCCCCTCACTGATCAACACAATCAAATTCTTCAGTAACAAAAGAAATAATCAAATTAGAGTGTGACAAGAAAGCGGGACAATTCTTATGGCCTGCTGATCTCTTATTTTTCCATTAAAGTGGGCATGAATACACATAATCTTGTTCAGGTAATGTATACAGTTTATATCCTTTGTCAAAATTATTATGTGCAATCAGTACTGTAGAGCTAGGTGTGGTGGCGCACCCCTCTAATCCAAGCCCTTGGGGGGCTGTGGCAAGCGAATCACGGTGAGCTCCAGGCCAGCCTGAGCTACAGTGTGAGTTCAAGGCAGGCAAGCTCTTGTTCTACTGAGCTACCTCCCTGGCCGCTTGGGTTTTTCATTTTATGATGCAAGTAATTTATATTTTCCTCCTTAAAACCATTATTAAGAATGTGACAGTCAGCGTAGTAATAATAAATCTAGTGATCCATATCTATTATCTATCT
>NW_004524630.1:8513938-8525655 GCF_000260255.1 Octodon degus | reverse complement strand
ATCTATCTATCTATCTATCTATCTATCTATCTATCTATCACGGAGTCTCACTAGGCAGCTTGGACTTGTAGCAATCCTCCTGTTTTCAGTATTCCCAATACTGGGATTACAGGCATGTGACAGCACGGCCAGTCTTAGTGGCACATTCAGCATGCCTGGGGTCAAGGCTAGTGTGGCATGTGGTACAGGCGGATTGAATCCTCGCTCCTGCACTTGCCTAGGCAGGTGTTTTGTCTGATGAGTTATCTCACCAGCCCCCGCAGCCCCCATATCTTGAATAATGTCCACCTCTTTGAGAGTAGATGGAATTTGGAGATAGATGAAATTTCACTCCACAGTCTGATACATTATATGGAGAAAAGGTAAACCATTAAGTTAAGCTTAAAATTTACATAGCCATAACAATGTAGAGAGATAGGTATTTTGTGCTGTGTGGTGGCAGAATAAGAGAGAAAAAATTGAAATTTGTGGGGGAAGTTATGTGATGGAGATTGTGCTCCGGCTTTGGCTGGATGCTAGCCCTGTCACTCTGAGGGTTCATGGGAATAAAGGTGAGAGGCAGCCATACCCAGGAGAGTGATCCTGAGGCTGTAAAGACACAGAGACTTCAGTCTGCAGATTCTGCCAGTGACCTCAGGGAGCTGGAAGCAGGTGTTTTCCTTTATCAGTTTTGAAAACCACAAACGCACATTTCAGCTGCCCTTGAACTCAGCTCCTGAACTCTTAGTCAAGAAGAATAATAAGCCAAGCAAGGCTTCAGACATAGGAATTGTGAACTGGTAAGGTGGAGTTATTTTTAGCCAGGAAACACGTGCAATTTTGTCATGGCAACAATCGAGAACTAATAAAATCCTAATAATAACAAACTTCTTTTCAATTATCTTTTTGATGATTTTCTTCGTTTTATTTTTTTCCTCACCATAGGGTAATTCTTCATTCTCTGGCTGTGTTTTTACTTTTCACTGTTATCTCTGCTTGCAATAAGAAAGTTTCCCTCTGCTCAAATAGATGATTTTCATTACTCATCTTAATCTAATTTCTGCAGCAATTAAAGATTAGCTGGGGGGGGGGCAGGGAGATGGCTCAGTAGGATAAGCGCTTGACTGGCAAACGCACGGATCTGAGTTCAATCCCCGGTTCCACCAAAAAAATAATAAAAATAAAAAATAAAAAGATTAGCTGGAGAGAGTGTGCTAGGAGAGGAAAACTCAGATGTGAATTCCAGAAATGCCAGGGGCTTTCTAAGGCAGACAAATTACTCAATCCCTTTTCATCAAGTTTTCTTACAAATGAATAAAGAAATGTGAGCTCTCCTTACGAGATTACCCGGAGCCAGTGACATAACATGAAAAGCTACCTTGTAGAATTCCATGAGTATCACTTATTGAGAGACATCTTTTGTGACCCTCATTTCCTGCAGGATAGGGTCCCTCACTGTACCTCTCCCCTTTGGACTTACACTAACTTGAAAATGTAACATTGCTGCTGAAAATGTGCTAATGTCCATGTCTTTTGCTAAACTTCATTTCCATAATGGAAGCTAGCTTGCTCATTTTAATATTTCAGTGCACAGTGTGAAACCTAGAAAAATGCTAGGTAGTTTAGCCATCTCTGATAAATGGACAGATGCCGTGACTGCATCTAGACCATAATAGGCACGTACATGTTAATTTCCTAACCTGCTTCACATTTGCCTCTTGAACCACTTTCAGGCAGTTATATGCTGAGTTCCATTATTCTCTTGTCTTGTCCTATTCCTTCTAATTTGAAGTAATTACCCCATTTATGAATTTCCTGTTACACTCACAACAAAGTACTACATACCTAATGCCTTTAAAATAACCTCTTATCATCTCACAGGTCTGTTGGGCAAAAGTTTGTGTGCTTTTAGCATCTCTGAAGAAAAATTCCATATCAACAAGAATATGTTGTTTTCTGGAAGTTCTGGAGACATATAGCTCAAATTAAATGTGGTTGTCAGAATTCAGATGTGTCTGGTAGTAAAACAGAGGTCTTTATTTTCTCTCCTGCTCTTCCTCTATGGTCCTGCATTGGCCCTTGGTGGCTTTTTCATTTGTTTTTAGCCCCCTACATCTCCAAATCAGTAAGGTCTGAGAACTGGCAGTGGGTGAGAGATGTATACCACACCCCATTGGCCTAAGGATCATCCACTGAACCTCACTTCATTAAGATTTTAGTCTTTTCAAATACACTCACCCTGGGGAACAAGGATTCAAAAGATAAAATTTTGAGAGTACATATAAAATGGTATGCCACGCACAGCATGTGCCATACTTTAGGATAGGTTCAGACTCCCTCGCCGCCCCCATACACACTGACTATACCATTCTCAGTATTTCTGTGTCAGACATACTGTTTTCTCCCCCTAAAAGGTTCAATTCCTACTTACTTGTATGGACAATAGATACCCTTTGTTTACCATCGCAAACATGTTAGCAGTTCTGGTGGTCACTTTGTGGGGTTCCTTGAGCTCTCCTCAGCCAGTGCTCATTTTTGTCCTTACCTTTCTACAGTACTTTGTTTACATACTGTAGCTCAGAAAAACCAAGGCATAGCCTATTTTTCTTGGAACATCGAGGACAGAGATATTTGTGAAGACCTATTCTTAGCACAGTCCCATCCGTCCCATGTGTATCACAAATTCACATTGTTTAAACAATGAAATAACATCTAAATGTCTTAATAAATGTCATGTGTGATGGAACCTGCATTCCAGGCCCCTTTCTGTCCTCAGACAAAACTTTCTTTCAGTAAATTTGTCCCTCTCTCAAAAATAGATAAATGTCATATAAACTTACTGAATTTCTGGTTTTGATTTTATACACTGGCAATGCAATCTAGGGTCTTTGCATTGAGCCATCTATCTAGCCTTTTAAGTTATTATTTTTTAAAAGTTATAGACAGACTCCAGCTAAGTTGCCCAAGCCAGTCTTAAATTTCCAGTCCTGTGGGGTACCGCAGTTCAATCCTCAGCTCCACGTGCCACACCATACCCTCTCTCTCTGCAGCCTGAGCCAGAAAAAAAAAAAAAAAGAAAAGAAAAGAAAAGAAAAGAAAGAAAGAAAGAAAGAAAGAAAGAAAGAAAGAAAGAAAGACAAAGAACAAAAACTGAGTTATATGATGTTACAGTACAGATTCTGACTTTGAAAGACTAGGGCCAAAATGTCAGCGGTCCTTATAGCCCTCCTTTTTCTCTAATTTTTGGTCTGTAAACTTAGGTTGTTAACCCTCCAGAAGAGAAGTTTAATATTATAACTACACTACACCATAGGCAGGTGAGCTGAACCTCACTATCTGTCTGAATATCAAACATCTTAGGCATAATATGGAACAGTTATTTTCCATCAAATATTGATATGTTAAACTTTGTCCCTATAGAATATTAAAAGAAATTTAAAAAGTCAAAAAATAGTTTTAAAAATAGGAATAAAGTTACATATTTTTACACAGAAATTTAGAAATTTAACCATATAGAGCATTGTAGCAGGACAGTCTTGTGACTTTTTTTTTCTTTTCTCTTGTTTTCATTTATTACCCTTTAAAAAAAAAAAAAAAAAAAAAAACCTTTACTTGAGAGACAGTATTGCTGTAATTGGTATGTCATGACAAGCAGTATGTATTTTGAAGACCAGAATGACAGGCATTTTCTGATCAAGGAGATTATGGGGCTACAGTGGAAAGTAATCATCAATGATGTAGAGTGTGCCTAAGCAGAGTCACATGGAGAGAAAACATTCTCTCAGGTTTTCACAGAGAGCAAATTGGTCAAGCAATGGCCGTGACTTATCTACATGGCAGACACTGACAAAAGACCCACAAGGTGCTGTACATGGTTCCAGCGTAAACCTGAGGGGATTTGACTGACATTATCAGATACAAAAGCTACATTTCTTGTTATATAGGTCTTTCTTTATCTTGGTCTTAATCATCCAGCAGAAAAGTATAAAAATGAAGTATAAAAAGTAAAGCCATATTAATACGCTGAGCTGTAAAAGGTTCAAGTCAACAACTTCTGACATTGCCAGTCCTACAGAAAACCTACTACTATTATGGACCACTGGACTATATTGGATTATTTTGCTGAGTTCACACACCTACAATATTTAAATGAAAATGGAAAAGTCTTCTCTGACAAAACTAAACAAAAAAGAGGTATACAAAGGAAAGACCATTTTGTATCTGTATATTCAAAATAGTTACGATAGATATACAACTGCTTTCTCTTAATTCAATGAATAGAAAGATTTATTCTAATAGTGCTTGTGGGCAATATATCATGTCTCCCTCTTGTATAATGGCTAACCACTAAGACACTAAGACTAACCACTAAGACTAATATACAATGTATTAATTATTGAAATTGTGCTAGTAATTGGTTTTGAAACTGTCTCATTGCTATTTGTTTCTCAAAAAAAATATTTTTTTTAAAAAAGCCTTCTCAATTAAAAAAAAAAAAAAAGAAAAAACAACTCAATAGGGCTGGCCAAATAGCTCAGCGGATGAAAGTGCCTGCAAGCAGGGGCGGAGTTGGATCCCCAGGCCTGTAGTGCAGGCCCCGCCCCGGGGTCATGCTAAGATGGCAATTGAGACCAGGCGTGATGGAGCGCACCTGTAATCACAGCTCTTGTGAGGCTGTAAACAGGCAGATGAGGATCACTAGGAGTCTGATCTAGTAGTGAGACCCTGAACCCTTTCCTAAAATACAAATATATATATATATATATATATATAGTAAAAATTTCAGTCCAGCCTTATCCTTCCAAAAATGTTATAATTACAGAAATTTGTCACAATAATCATGTTGAATTTGCATTCCTTAAAAATTCTGTCTGATGGTTATCTCAGCCTTGTTATGAGCCAGCCTGGGCCTTCTTTATGAGGGTGAGTGGGCTCATAACGCTGTAAAGGCTGGACTGAAGGGCAGCAGGGAAAGCTTTTCAACCACACACTCTAAAGTTTTTTGGGTTTTTTTTTTTTTTTACTACTTTATGCCCATTAAGATTAACAGTACTAATCAACAACTGTCCTTAGAGTTACCAGGCAATTATAGTCATGGAGTAAAGTGTTGCCCCAAAAACTGGAAAGGAGGGGTGTTGAAGCCATCTCAGAGTAAAAAGCACTGTTGGCTACAGTTTATAAAAGAGAATTTAAGCTGTGCCAGATGGATTTCTTGAGGTCCACCTGTCACTCACTTGGGAGTGAAAACTCCTTAAGGTCAAGTCTAGTTGGAGGCCCTGTTCTGTGGATTTTACACGCAGGACACTAAAGAAATTATCAAGATAATAATCAAATAAATTCTGCTTCTTGCAAGAGAAGGTAAAAGGCAACATGTTTTAAATCCGCTTTCATTATTCAGTACAAAAGTTTCCCCACAAGAACTGGTTTAGTAGAAGTCAGCTAACATGAAAGAAGGACTATAGGTACCTGAAGGGACCGTCTTGACTAAGGGGGAAAGTTGAGATTCAGCTGTGAAGGTGATATCCCAGGAACAGACTCACTAAAGACTGAGATCTGAGCGGACGATTATGCAGTTTGTTTCTTCTCACAGTTTAGCACTACAGCAACAGTTTTCCTATAAAATAATAGGAAAACGTTGGTACAAGCAATTGCATAGAATGAACTCTAAGAAGTGGCTTCTGAAAACATCCACAAACAACAAGGAAAGCAAAATAAAGGATGCAGATATTTTATGACAGTTTGGCTCACTATATTATATACAGCTTTCAGCAAAATCCCAGGAGACCAAGAGCACAGTGTGGAGAGGTGAAGCAAGCGATAGAATCAGAATCACAATCAGTGTGAGAGGTTTGGAGCTATAAGATTGGCATTGTCAATTAAATGTAATATGCTAAACAATATGCTGGAAAGTAGTTGGCACGCAAAAATCAAAGCAATCTGAGCACAGGTATGGGAACTCTATAGAAGAATTAAACAGGAAACTGTAAAAACTAAGAAGCACATACTTTTTATTTTTGTATTTTAGGGAAGGGTCTACAGGGTGTTCAGGGTCTCACTACTAGATCAGACTCATAGTGATCCACCTGTTTACAGACTCCCAAGAGCTGGGATTCCAGGAGCAGGCCACCACCCCAGTCTCAATTGCCATCTCAGCATGCCCTGGGGGTGGGGTTGGCATGGCAGGCCTGGGGATTAAACCCCTGGCCCCTGCACCTGCTTGCAGGTGCTTTAATCTGCTGAGCTATTTGGCAGGCCCAAGCACTGTATGTTGTAAAAGGTAGCAGAACGATTTTCTATGGGCTGTACTTCAACTGGGCACATGGAGTTAACACCAAACCACAGCAATAGAACACTGAAAACTAAAGTGAAAGAGAAAAAGACTGAAAACTATTGAATGCTTGTATCAATTGCTGGGCTACAATTCACAAAAAAAGAAACAACTGTGATGGTAACTTCAGGAGGGAAAGAAACAGAAAAAAGATCTGAAGAAATATTTTAAATCACAGTGACTGAAAATTTTGAAGAACAGACACTGAAAGTCTAGTAATGTCAAAGAACATGAAAAGGAACAAAATGTAATAGAAAACAAAATGAAAAAGTACATTTAAAGTCTACACCTATAAACTGGAGAAAACCAAAAAGAAAATTGTGAAATATGTCAGAGTGAAAAAAATAGCATCCTACTTACAGGGGGCGATTAGGAGGCTCACATTGGATATCTCTACAAAAATGCCTGAGCAGGGACTGGTTAGAGGAAAATATTTGCGTTTAAAGATTTTTTAAAGTATCAAAGCAGAATTCTATGTGCAATGACATGATCCTTCAAAATTGAAGTAGTAATAAAAATCTTCTTGGTCAAATAAAACCTGAGGGAATAAATTGCAAGTAGACCTGTTTTTCAGGAAGTGCAAGAAAATCTTTTCAGAAATAAGAAAAATGATAGTGACTGGTGATGAGTGTCTACTATACAAGGAAAAGAAGAATATTAATATAGAATAATTGAAGATGATGTAAATTATTTCTTTAGCATATTTACTTTTTTTGTAGTACTGTGGATCAAATCTGGGACCTTGTGCTTGCCAGGCAGGTGTTTATGCTGCTGAGCTAGCTCTCCGACCACTATTTTCTGTCTTTTTCTTAGGTAGAATATTAATACTAATGACATTCTGGGTGGTTATGGTTTAATGATAGGTAGAATGAATGGCAAAAATGTAAGAGACAGGAGGGAGGAACTGTGAGTTCACTGTTACAATGTCCAACCACTACTACAAACTTTCACAGTGTTACTTGAAAGAATATATTAGGCATAAATGCTTACCGCAGACACTAGTGGAACTGCTAAGTGGAAAAATTTAAGAGGTCAATAAGCCAAAATGGTAGAGAAAATGAAACAATAAAATCTTCAATCTAAAACTAAGAAGAAAGATTATAAACAACGAAGAAAAGTTCAAATAGCAAGTGGAAATATGACACATACAAATCAACATGCATTAAAATGGCCTAAATATACTATCTAAACACAGGCTAAAAGTAAACACAAATGAACAAAGCTCAACTACGTGTTTTGTGCAAGAAGCCCATTTCAAACAAAGGGCACAAGGAGAGAGAACTCAACAAATTAGATAATATCTGTAAGAATAAGTAAACAACCTATATGGGGGGAAAACGAAAGTTCAAAAGAAAGAAATTAAGGAAAATATGACACAATGGATAGATCGTTCATTTTCATGGGGGAAAGTGCAAAACACATGTAAGATTCAAGCTTTTAAGACGATCTACAGGAACAACACAAATCTCAATGAAAATTCCACAATACTATTATGTTCATAAAGTGATTCTGAAGTTCATATAGAAAGAAAATAGCATAGAATAGTTAATAAAGTAGGAAAAGAAAATAAAGAAGAAGAATTTTAATTCTAGAATTACAAGCTAGCATTAATCAAGGCATGAGGGTGTTACAGAAGAATGAGTACAGTGATAGATATAACACTAAAAGAGTCAAAAATAGACGCACAAAAATAGCCAATACGTCTTTGCAAAGGGAGAAAAGATGCAGAGGCTGACCTTTTCTGGATGCGACGCTGTCACAATTGGATGTCCCCATGTAAAATATTTGTGGAGATGGACCCCTTAAAACTTTTCCAAGAATTAAGGCCAAATAATCTGCAGCTCCCAACTGGAAACGCCCCAAAATGTCTAAGATAATATACAGGAGAACATCTGGATGACCCTGGTTTTGACAATGAGTTCAGATCCAGCTCCAAAGTATAAAACATGAAGGAGAAATATTGACCATTTGCATCCTATGAAAAATAATCACTGGCTTTGTGAAAGAGACTCTCAAAACAGTAAGAAAGTAAGTCATGACATGATAATAAAATATTTGGAAAGATATATATATATATATATATATATCATGTTCAGAACACACAATTGCATAAAACTCTATCATAAAGATAGGAACAACATAATATAAAAATGGGCAAAAGCCCTATACGGCTTTCCAAAAATTAAATACAGATCATAAGTAAACTGGAGAAAACGTGTTCAAAATTCATTCATCATCAGAGAATTGGAAATTAAACAATAATTAAACACTAGGTAGAATGCCTGGTGTCTAAAAAATTAGAACATTAAATACTTCCAAGGATATATAACACCAGGAAGTCTTGGGCATTGCCTCTGATAATGTGAAATGCAGTAGACAGCTTGGCAGGTGCTTTAGAAGTCTGTGACAAAACCAAGCATATTCGTATTACAGGATTCATATTCACATTCCTCAGTATTACTAAGATGAGGTGAAATGTCATATCCACATTCACATGTAAAAATGAGCGATTTTAGTAGCTTTACCCATGATTGCAAATGGTGAAGGATTGGTCAGTAACTGAGACATCCTTCGGTAGACAAATGTATAAACTATAGTATGCATACGATGAAATATTAGTGAGTACTAAAAGTAGATTGGTTACCTTCTAATCAATGAAAATGTGTTAAATTTAAATAGGTTTTTCCTAAATGAAAAGTCAAATCTGAAAAGACTTCACACTGTATAATTTCAACTATATCACATTTTGATAAAGTCAGAACATATTGAGAGTGTATTAAATACACTAGTTTGGAAAGAATTGGGGAAGAGAGGGATAAATGCTGAGCTTGGGATATTTAGGTAACGATATTATTTAATGTCATACTTTAATGATGCATTCATGACATAATTTGCTAAATCCATTTAATGTATAAATTACAAAGACTAAACCTTATTGTGTACTGGGGATTTAAATTAATAATGAGATATCACTGTTACTTTCTCAATTGTAATAACTATATCATCTTCAATGGAGAGATTAAAAATAGAGAAATCTGTGTGGTGCCAAATCTACGTTGGTGATTTCTATGCAGTCTACTCTACTCTTTCGTTAAGCTAAAACTACTTAACACAATAAAACCAATTATTCCAAAAAGAAAGAGCTCATAAATCTGCTGGATTTCAGATATGATATGTCTAAGCCACACGTTTTTATTTTAAAAAATTAAGTGTCTTTTACAATCACCCACAACCACGTATTAAGGAGATCATATGTTTGTTGCTATTATGCATCAAAAAGTAAACATTAAAAATATTATTTGTGTTATTTAGAAAATGAGCTTAGTATAGCTGATTAACAAGCTATTCTTGAGCAATATTTATCGCCCTATTAGTTTATATAGTTACTTTTTATTTTGTATTATAAGTGTACAGTACATACCGCTGCAATTGATACAGCTTGGATTGACAGTCTGGATTCCCTTCTGTGTCATTTCTTGCTTTCCCCTGTACTTCCTGCTCCTTCCCACTCTTGGTTCTCTTTCCATTTGCAAAAGATCTATTCTCTTTTATGTCATGCCCCTCACCTGTCCTCCCTCCCATCTATTCATCCCCTTCTTGTGTAAAATTACACCCCAATTTTCTACTTTCTAGCCCTTATTTTGAGCTTTTTATATTTTGGGTATCTCCTGTCAGATAAGCCATTTGCTTTTTAAGTTTGTCATAGATACTTTACTTAATATTATGGTTTCAAGGTGCTTTAATTTACACATAAATGATTCAAGTTTAGTGTGGGGTGGAAGAGTCAGTGTGTGTGTGTGTGTGTGTGTGTGTGTGTGTGTGTGTAGAGAATAAATACCCAACGTGGATTTGGTATAATTGTGCATAAATATTAAATATATATAATTACCATATTTAGAAATTATACTCTGCATTTGTGTATAAATACATTTTTACTATCCATTTACCTGTTGGTGCATGTAGATCATTTCCAAGATTTAGCTCTTACTAAAATTGGGGTACTATAAAAATGGGTATGTATATATCACTGTAATACCATGTCTTTAGCTCTTTCAGGGAGTTACCTAAAAAGGAGATTTCCTGGATAAGATGGGATTTCTCGTAATAGCTTCTTGAAGAATCTGCAGGCTAATTACCATAGTGTTTGTACTGGCTTCCATCCCATGAACAGTGAAGAGGATTTCTTTTCCTCACATCCTCTCCAGCATTCATTGTTAAATTCCTTGATGATGGCCATTCCTTCTGGATTAACTTTTAATCTCTGTTATTTTAACTTGCAATTCTCCAGTGGCTAGTGTTTTTCAACATCTTTCCATTTCATTTGCCCATTTGTGTTGGGTCTTTTATTTGGGGATGGGGCTAGGTTTTCTTTCTGAGTTATTTATTCTAGATGTTAGTCTACAGTGTGCAGAAGACCTACCAAAGTCTTTTTCCCCCATTATACTGCAGGTTGTCTCTTCAGCCTTCTGATTTTTTCTTTCTCCTGTGGAGAAGCTTCACAATGTGCTATCATTCAATTTGATTCTGGGTAATATTTCTTGTTCACTTGGTGTTTTGTTCAGAAAGTTTTGCTGTGTTTATGAATTCAAGAATTTTAGGGCTCAGGGAGATGGCTTAGTAGAATAAGCACTTCCCTGGCAAGCACAAGGGCCTGAGTTCAATCCCTGGTTCCATACACACACACACACACACACACACACACACACAGAATTTTATCTATTTTATCTTCCATCAGTTTAAGTGTTTCCATTTTAACATTTATAACTCTTTTCATGTATTTAGCATAGTCTGCAGGGTCTCACTACACAGATCAGACACCTAATCGTCCTCCTGTCTTCAGCCTCTCAAGCACTAGGATTACAGACACGCGCCACCATGCCCAATCTCAATTGCTATCTCAGTGTGAAACCAGGTCAGGGCCAGCAAGCACTCTGGGGATCGAACCCCAGTCCCTGCATTTGCCTGAGAAGGCACTTTAATACAGTGAGCTATGTGGCCATCCCAACATCTACATATCGGATCCATTTTCATTTTAGTTTAGCACCATGTGAGATACGTGTGTCTAGACCCAATCTTCTGCACATAGAGATTCACTTTTGCTAGCACCATGTATGACGGTGTTTAGCCATATTTTTGGCTCCTTTGTCAAAGATCAAATAGCTAAATGCACCTGAGGTTGTTTCTGCTTCCTGTGCGTAGCTCTATGGATCCACATGCCTTGTTTTTGTGCTATTTTCATGCTGTTTTATCACTTTAGCTTTATAATGTAACTTCAAGTCTGGGATTGTAATGACTCCTGCTTTGCTCCTGTTACTTGAGATTCCCAATACTTTTCCACTTCTCTTATGGTTCCATATGAACTTTGGGATGGTTTTCTCATCTGTGAAAAAAAGCTGTTGATGCAATGATT
>NW_004524630.1:8511269-8512543 GCF_000260255.1 Octodon degus | reverse complement strand
CAGGCCCCCCTTGTCTGATTTTGAAATCAGGGGTTTCTAGCTTCTCAAATTTTTTTTAAAACTTTAAATTTTTTAAAACTTTGCTGAGTACCAGTTTTAGATCTGCTCTACTTTTATGTTTTAATCAGCAGTGAATCCTTTCATACCTGGACTTTTCTTACTTGGAATATACTTTTTTAAACTACTACTTCAATTTTTTTGCCTACAGTGAGAGTATTCAGGTTTTTGGTTAAATCTTTATGGTTAAGATATGATAATTTAGAGGCTGGGGAGATGGCTCAGTAGAATAAATGCTTCCCTGGCAAGCGCAAGGGTCTGACTTCAATTCCCATTTCTGGAAAAAAAAAATGATATTACAATTTATATGTATCTAGAAATCTACCATTTCTTCTGAGGGCTCCAACTTACTGGTTCCCAGACTTTGTGAAGGAGTTGCTAATAATCTGGCTTTCAGCCATGTCTATTGCAATTTTATCTGTCAAGCATCAATTTTGAGCTGGGTATCATTTTAGGTTGGGTGTGCTACCTTCAGAAACAGAATATGTAGTTTATTTTCAGATACTATGAAAAATAATATGCTGTTATTTATACAGAAAATAATTTTGTTTGTGATAGTCTTGTAGCATGTTATTTCTAATCAAACTTTTACTTCTGCTGGTTTTTTTTTTTTTTTTTTTTGAGCTAAAAAGAGATTTCTCCAAAAGGTTTATCAGTAGTTAGGTCTTTATATCTCAAGTGTCAGTTAATGAAAGAAATATTTAAAATGCAGTACTATAAGAAACCAAGACTTATCTCTACATTTTCTCTAATTTTTTAAAAAGATAAAATCGGGGCTGGGGAGATGGCTCAGTAGAATAAGTGCTTCCTTGGCAAGTGTAAGGGCTTGAATTCAATCCCCAGTTCAGAAAAAAAAAAATCAAATCAAATCAAATCATTTCTTTATTCAAAGCACATGCTCAAATTGTTGAATGAATTTACTTTTCTATATTACAGAGATCGTGGTAAGTCAGAAATTACTTACATTATTAACAAAAGAAAAGTTTTACTTTCATTGAGATTTAATTCATCTAATCCCAACTTTCTTATATAGGAAAGATACAGAGGAAAGGAGGAAGGTGGAGATTATCTCAGCCTCTGCTGTTTGTCTTGGCATTTTCCTAGCTCTTTAGCACTCAGTCAACCCTGTGCAGCATACCACTGAATAAAGACATTGATGCTAAACCCCTGTGTAACATTTTTTAATATATATATTTATTTATTTATTTTGTGTGTGT
>NW_004524630.1:8505099-8511169 GCF_000260255.1 Octodon degus | reverse complement strand
CTGGCATGTGGTGCTGGGGGATTGAACCGCGGTCCCTGTGCTTTACTTAGCTTAGCTTGTTCTAAGTAGGTGCTTTAGACCACTGAACCATCTCACCAGCCCCTCCCCCCGTGTAACATTTTAACTATAAAAATACTTGACTAAGTGCTCTTCTTGGCACATTAGCATTAGATCAACAGTTAATGCACCAAAATTCAGGCAGAGCCAAGTAAAGGATGCAGCCAAAAGCTGATTTTTTATCTGATTATTCAATAAATGGCACTTTTGCTACTCCATCTCTACAGGGGGATTTCTTTTTTTTTCTACAGGTGGATTTCCACTCAATTTAATAACTGCAGAAGGTGAGCTATAGTAGGAGGAGTAAGGGGAAGGAGGCATGTGGTCAGATGAAGATGTCAACAGTGATGTTCCCCTAGCTAGTCACCGACTTGGAGGGCTTAAAAGCCCTTGGGTACCTGACAAAATAATTGCTGGAGGACAGCAGGGATAGAAATAAAGATATACTTTTTATTAATTTTTATCTGTGCTGCAAAATAGAGCAGTATATCACCATTTCAAAAATAATGCTTGCATAATTGACTATTTCCATAACCCAAGGGCATTTACTTATTCAAGCCCTGGGATTTTCCAACCTCAGTTTACCCAACCTGCTCTTATCATAGCTACGGCAAAGCCATAATGCTGTAGTGTTTGTGTAGCGTGACTTCATCACTGTTTACCGAAGACAATACACGGATAACTTGATTTCCTCCAAATAAATAGGCAGCTATGAAGGGAAGTTTTTCTTCTACTTACTTTGATTCTGAATGAATCCGTTTAGAGCTCCCAGAGTAATACCGTGTATACTTTGAACATTGCAGAGTGCCACCTTCTGGAAGATGTAGGAAGTATGTGGAAACAATGGTGAAAACATGCACTTTTGGGTTCCTTGAACACAAATGGATACACAAAGCAAATAGAAGATATTCACGTCAGTTATGGGAACAATAATTAACTTTCACATTTCTGTGCTATATTTTAAAGAGAATAATTTTCATAGCTAACTTGAGATTCATTATATTCTATAAATTGTAAAAATAGTTTTTTATATATGAATTCATAGATAAAAAAGGAATTCCTTTGCTAAGTTAGAAAAACTATAAGTTTGTTTAGAAAAATGTGTCTTTGCTGGGAGTACTAGAATTTTAAAGTACACATATTGTTTTAACCTGTCAATGGTTCAGTCACATTATATTGTAAATTATTGTAAATATGTTGTCATCTTCCCTAAACAAATTTGAAACTATATATGTAGGAGAATGTAGAAATCTAAAATGAATGTGTTTATCAACACAAAGGAACTATTCTTGATGTAAGTTGAAATAACTTTGAAACAAAAAAGATCACTCTTTGTCAAGTTTGTGTTGTTTAAATTTAATTGTCTTTTGCTGACTGTCTATTTACATTACACTTTACCCACAAATGCAAGCATAGTTCCTCTTCTCTTGAAACTGGGCTGGACATTGAGTAGTCCTTCTGGTTTAAAGAAAGAGAACTGTCATCTAGCCTTAGCCTCATTTTCATAGCTGAAGCAAATGAGTTTCCAGGAAGATGAGTGATCTGCCTAGACGTGGCTGATAAACTCACCTCTTCAGTCATTATAGATAATCAAGTCAGTGTCTGCTTCTCAAAAACTACCTGAAATTTTATTTTCAAGCAACAAAGAAATGTTGCCATTGGGTGCTGAGGCTGAATGACCTAAGGGAGAAAAGAGAGAGGAAAGGAGGGAGAGGAACAAGAAGAGAGACAGAAAGAAACAGGAAGAGGAAGCAGGAGGAAGGGAAGCATGGAAGGAAAGTGGAGGAGGGATAGAGGGAAGGCTGGGGGAGAAGAAGGAGAGGCGTTAGCATGACTTCAGCCCATTCTACTTGTCTAGAGCATCAAACATTCTCCCGGTCAACAGAAATGGGAAAAGATTCCACCTATTTAGGAAGAGTTACAATGTACTGAATGAACATGAAAACGAGGGAAGAATAATGCTGTGGTCATTCAGGGGCTCCTGTAATTCACCACTTTCTGTCCTCTGACCACCACTCTTCATAGTATCTTTTGTAAAATTAATTTTATTGAGAAACAGCAATGAGACAATTTCTTTTTTTTATTTTTTTATTTTTTTTAATTTTTTTTATTTATGAGAGAGAGAGAGAAAGAGAGAGAGAGTGTGGTGTGTGTGTGTGTGGCCAGCTCAGCCCACCAGGGGGCGGGGCTGGCTGGCATGTGGTGCTGGGGGATTGAACCGCGGTCCCTGATGCTTTGCTAAGCTTGTTCTAAGTAGGTGCTTCAGACCACTGAGCCATCTCTCCAGCCCAATGAGACAGTTTCAAAGCCGATTAATAGGACAGTTTCAATAATTAATACATTGCATATTGTTATTTACTTAGTGGCTATCATAGCATCTCTTCTACATGCAAAAGGCATTACTTTTCAGTTCTCCCAACATTTCATGTTGTTGTTGCCAAATCTCACGATTTAATAATCTAGCTCAGATGCAGGTATAGGTGTGACTCTCACTTTGTATTGCTCTAGTGCAGCGTCTCTCATGCCTGATGATGTTATGAGCTGAATTTTCTCTGACTGAGCACAACTGCTGAAATTCTAGCCTTGGCCTCATTGTACAAATATGCAGTTATATGTGGAGGGAAAGTCTTCAAAGAGCTGCGCTGCCTGCTTTTGTTCCTTGGCAAACAGCAACAACACCCATAATTTAACAGAGGAAAGGCTTACTTCATTCATGGCTTTAGAGGTTTCCTTCCATGGTCGGCTGGCTACAAAGCAAAACCATCACAGTGGCAGGTCCTGAAAAGCAAAGCTGCTGAATCTTTGCTAGCCAGAAAGCAGGGCAGCATCTCTGTGGCAGAGAGGAAAAAGCCAGTGACCAGATATAGTACCCAGGGTCACATCTCCATGACCTGAGCAGAGACACCCAAAAGTGTGCTGTGGTTATACTTGGGGAGCTTGCAGGCCAACCAAACTGGAAATCAACCTGAACTGTCACCAGAAGAGAGCAGATTCACAAGAGGGCTCTCTAGTGGGCTGGGATCCAATATCACTATACATCCTGAAAAGAAGAGAGCAAAGAGCTATCAAAAAGGCACACCGAGGAGAGAGCAGGTGAAATCGCAGGACAGGACAGCCATCAGCAAGACAGGACAGGCCTCCAGGAAGGCTGGGCCTGCTGACACGTAGGGCTCAGGTTTCAGCCATCTGATTTGTGTGCTTTATTGTAAAAGCCTTAGAAGACCCATGCAGGCTTGAGTTAAGAAACACACTAGTGTGTCCTCTTCCACGCCCATCTTGGTGGGACAAGAGCATGGTAACTAAAGTATAATTTCTTGTTCAAGATAAAGGAATGCTGGGGATGCACAGCAATCTCTGGCTCACAGACATCTGGAGGTCTAGAAAGGTACACATCTGCTCTGATTGGCCTCAGGACCCGGGCTGGGAAGGGGCCCTGATGGCTCCTGACTCTGCCTTGAATTTCTGGCTCTGCCCCTAACCGCCTCACTTTTTTCTTCAGTCCTCACCCTAAGCTCTGAGGTCATAGTTCTTCACCCTGAATATGTTTCTTTTTCTTTCCTTTTCTTTTTTTGTGGAACAGGGGGTTGAGCTCAGGCCCCTGCACTTGCCAGGGAAGCGCTTATTCTACTGAGCCATCTCCCCGGCCTCCTGAATCATGTTTCTAATGGTCCTGTTCTTGAAAGTAAAATATTCTTGATTTGGAGGAATTTGGAATTTCCGACCTTAAATATACATTTTTAATGCAGAACCATCGAAGCCCCACTCAGCTGGGGCAAACCACTCCCATGGGGAGTGTCACACCGTTCACCATCAGGACAGGCAAGTGTGGTGGGCATGGAAAGACATAAAATACTCTTTCAGAAAGTAATGATTGCTGTTATTGAAAGCTTCTGGACAACTAACCTTTAAACACAGCGTGTTGGGCTGGCATCGGAGCTGAGCTGTGCTGTCTCTGCCTACTAAAGCCAGAGCCCTGGATTCCAGTCCTGTTACTAAACAAAAACAAAAGAGGATAAAATAGAAAGCCTTGTAATTATCTCAACTAATATGATTTTTTTTGTTTGTTTGTTTTTTTAAGTGGTGGCTCCCCCTTACGCATGCTTCTACTTCCTAGGATTTCAGTTTCCTGTGGTCAACATATGCCAGAAACATTAAACACAACCTCTAGCAATAACTACAATTCCTACGTTCTGGGCAGTGTGATAACGTCTCAACGCTGTCCTGCTCCGTCTTGCCGAGGGTGTGATTCCTCCCCCTTTCCAGAGCTTCCGCCCGGTGTGTGCCCTGCCTTCCGGTCGTGGGGGAGACACCTCAGCTATCATCGCCTGCGACGTCGCTGTACCCACACTCGAGTGAACTTTATTGCAATAGATCATGGAACCGAATCACAGGGCAGAAGAGCAGTGCTGTTGGTGTCCCAGTTGTGCCCAAGAGAAGCCATGAAGTTCTTCCTTGAAGCAAAAGTTAACATACAGCAAGATAACTAAAGGAAAAGAAACAGAAAGAAAATATTCACATACCTTTTATAACAGTACATTGATATGACTATTCCATTATCTTTTATTACTGTTAATCACCAGTGTCTACCTTATACATTAAAGTTTATCCACGTAATCACAACCTGAAACACCAAAATGACACTCAAGATTTAGAGATGTTTATTTATTTTACCTTGAAGGACACTGACTGGGATCCTTCTCAAAATATTAGGCCCTGATTTCCAGTGGTCAAGGACTCACATGAGCTAGGCAAGCAGGAGGTGCAGACAGAATGGCTTATCAATTAGAGATTGTTTCATACAATGTGCATCAGAGTGAGCACCATTTCTAGGAGGCAGGGGCAACTGGATCTGGAACAGGGACAACAAAAAAACTGAAGTGTACCAGCTGGCTGTCCACTTTCAGCTACATCATAAGGGTATATGCATATGAAAACAACAATATACGCAGGATCTGATAGCATCTGCAATTTCAGGCATACACGAGTGGTCTTGGAAAGTATCTCCCATAGAAAACAAGAAATTGCTGAGAGCATTTCCGTTGATCACATAGAATTTAGTAATGTGCCTTTTAAAATTACATTCAATGAGCCGCCTGTGGTATAAGTAAGCCTACGACTAGTATTACTACCATGAGTCACAGACTTGGTAGTAACACACTGAAGGGATAGTTGTGAAAACAAACAAGTTCAATAGTGTTCAAGAGAAATTACCATCCAGTTTAAAGAAACGCGAAGCACTGCAGAGAGCTGAGCATTCCCTCACTGAGGGCACTGAATCCTAACCACTAGACCACCAGGGAAGATCACATCCCCTCACTGAGCTCCAACTTCTGGCTCATATGAGAAAAGCTAGAGAGCATGCTGTGAAGCAATTGGTTGACTAAGGAGAGTTTAAAAAGCTGCATCACTAAAGTTGTATCTTTCCTAAAATAGGCAGACAGTTGCTTAATGATACTTGATTAGGGGGAAACGCCTCTGAATCTCTGCTGAGTTGAACATCAAGTGGTGTGTATGAATTGGAAATAAATGCTGTGGACCTCTATTAAAAGTGCTGTGAGTCCTACAGAAGGGGAGGTAAAAGAACACACTTTACCAGTGAAAGGATCTTAACGCTGTTATAGGTTAGGATTTGAAAAGATGATACTCTTAGGTGTGATAAGATAGTATACAGTGTTATGATGAACATGCTGTGAGCCTACAATTACACAGAATTCCCTGTTGGCTCACCTATAGGGTCAACTCTGACATCCTGCCTTGGAGGAAGCACCCAACATGAAGATCAGAATCCTGCAGTATTTAACATTTCTCCTTATTCTAACCACTGAGCTTCATCCGTCTTCAAAAATCCAGGAGTTGAGGGCCAGCCACATAGCTCGGAGGATTGATGCTCCTGCAAGTAGGCACAGGGGCTGAGGGTTCGATCCCCAGGCCTGCCGTGCCAGCCCCAACCCTGGGCCACCAAGACGGTGATTGAGACTGGGCTTGGTGGCATGCGTCTGTAATCCCAGCACTT
>NW_004524630.1:8499137-8501657 GCF_000260255.1 Octodon degus | reverse complement strand
TAAGGTTTCTTTTACTGTCTACAATACAAACCTGTTAGTTACAAAAGTGTGTCAGCTACTAACTATCACTACCCATTATTGGTGTTCCTAATTGTAGTTCCGTAAATGCGAAACTAAAACTGGCTTAACCATATAATGTCTTGGGTTAGAATTCCAGTAGCTACTAAGGTTATAACTGCACCAAAGCTCTACCCCAAAGGACAGAGGACAGTCCTATACAAAATGACAAAGAGAAGGAGCAAAGTGTAATCTCAGGCCCGGAGCCCAGTTTTGATTTTTAAATAATTTTTTAATGTATTTAGTGCAAGGTCTACAGGGTCTCCCTGCACAGATTGGACTTGTAGTGATGCTTTTGTTTTCAGCTTCCCAAATCCTGGGATTATGGGCACATGCCACCATATCCAGTCTCAATTGTTGTCTCAGTGTGCCCCGGGCACAGGGCTGGCATGGCATACTAGGGCTTGAAACCCTGTCCCTGCATCTGCCTAAGCAGGTGCTTTAATGTGCTGAGCTATCTGGCCAGTCCTAAAGAATATTTTAATTGACAACTCAACTAGTGTTAACTATTCACATAGAACCAGGACAGTGACATCTATACAAAATCTAATGGATCATCATTACGACCTGTCATTCAAAATGTTTCCCTCAATCAATCCACACTGAGCAACTATGCAACTGCTTTTAGCACTGGCAGACACGTCAGGCAACCCACCAGCACTGACGAAGTATCTATAATAGTGACAGCAGTCACATGGATTGACCATCATCTACCTGCTAATCAAGGATTCTATCAACATCTGTCAAATCACTTTTTGTACTGTATTTTTTCCATTCCAGAGAAAATATAAACCTTACTACTTTTTGTGTGCTGTCCCCGAAAGTACTGGTCATTTATCACCCATTTTTTCTTCACTTTGAGCCAACCTTGCATCACTGATAGCAGTAATGTTTTCTGACTCAAAACAATTGTGTGAATCTATCAAAAATATGTTACTATTTGCACAGTGAGAATAAGCATAAGCAGACATTAAATTAAATGTGTGAGAGAAACTTAAGTGGTTTATCAACTTCCTCCTCTTTGACATTTTAACAGATATCTTTCAATATAGTAGTAATAAATTTTAAAATAGAAAGCCTCAGAATTAAAAATTAAAAATATTATTACAAGATAATTTTCCAGGTCATTGTCTACTTTCCATTTTTTTTTTTTTTTTTTCATTCCTTGCTTTTCCAAGCTTCTGGAAATAAAACCCTCATAAGTTGCCTGTTGAAATCCAAAAGTCCTTACTGTTCTTTGTTTGATATTTTTCAAGGATCTTTGCAGGATCTCCTTCTGGAGTAGAGGGAAAGTATGCTTAATATCTAGTGTAAGGAATACACTGGTATGACAGTAACTCCCTGACTAACCAATGAGTTCTACTTTGGGAGAATGCTCATAAGTCAGAATCATCAAACAGTCTGATGAAGTGAGTTTCACACACCTTTGGCATGTATTTGTGATGTAAATCATAAATACACACACACACACACACACACACACACACACACACACAGAGCAAAATAATGAGCAACGTCTAGCATCTTTTTGCTTTGGCCCAATCTCTCAATTATTTTCGCTTTTGTTTCCTCGGTTATTGCTTTGCGCTTCCTAGCAGGCCCCTGTGCATGACCGGTGCTTTTCCTCATGCTTCCAGATGCTCTGGGCTCTGATTAAGCACTGTGCAACTGAACACCACTGCACTGTGCAGTAAGCACTCAGTAGCACAAATGTGACATTGCCTGGCAGGCACATGAGCTTCTTCCGCAGTTTGTCCCCATCAAAGAATGTTTGTAATTCAAGTTTCTCATCTGTGAACATTTGCACCTGGAATGTTTGTAAATTGGGCAGAACAGCGCAGAAGGCAAAGATGCTTAGTATCTTATTATAGAAGCTGGAAAGAAACAAGTATGTTGTCCCATCAGAATTTAAAAGCCTTCTCTGCATGTGTTGGCACAGGGGTGAGGGTGGTGGTTAGTGAGCAGAGAGTGGGCATGAGTTCCAGAGATTGACGTGGGCTTTGGAACTCGCAGGATGATCTCTGTGACCGTTGGCCACTGCCATCGAGAACTTTTCCTTCAAAAAAGCAGCTTTGTCCTTGAAATTTACAGTTTAAACAATAATTTAGTTTGCTTGTGTGTATGCATAATAAATAACTCTTTAGTCAGTTATGATTAATGGATAAGTGAGAAATTCAGAAAACTGACAGACATGAGATTCAGTTTATTCAGAAATATTAAGTGACAATTTGTATTAAATTGTATCAAAACATGTTTTTCCTTCTATCGTGTAACTCACTAGTTTCATGACATTATAAATTTAAAAAGGCATATCCACTTAATATGACTTTCGTAGCTCTGAAGAAATTCAGCCTGCTTCAGGTCCTTTTCTTTAGAAAGAGGAATGGGTGAGACTCACCGGTGTTTGAATGGTAGTCTAGTGAGTTATAACTCTTCCTTTGTGAACTCATTTTATGATACCAG
>NW_004524630.1:8487060-8499037 GCF_000260255.1 Octodon degus | reverse complement strand
AAAAAAAAAAAATCCAGGAATTATAATGTAGTATATTGTA
Source organism: Octodon degus (assembly GCF_000260255.1). Lineage (NCBI taxonomy): Eukaryota > Metazoa > Chordata > Mammalia > Rodentia > Octodontidae > Octodon > Octodon degus. The sequence continues at coordinate 8,498,997 of NW_004524630.1, read as the reverse complement.
ATAACTATGTACATGATAGATTTCAATAATATCCACAGGGATCTGATAGTTTCAGGACTTATTCTTCTCCATAAATATCTAGTGAGTATCCAAATAGCTTGTAGAAACTGGTGTAGCTTTAGCATATAACCCATATACCTTCTAGTTTGTTCTTTAATCACCTCTTGGTATCTTATAATATGCAATACAGTATAGTAACTACTTTACAAATAATTGTGACATCACTTAAAATCACTATATGTATATATTCAATACATACCCTAATTTTAAAAAATATCTTGATTGTATTTGTTTGAATCTATGACACTAGAATCTATGGACTTACATCTCAAAGGATTCTTCTGTTGAAATTTATGCTCAAACCATTTTAAAGTGTGGTCTCTTCCTAAGATATTAATTATCCTGCTGAAAAGTTACTCCTGCAGAGAAGGGCTAACTCTTATTGTTTTGCGTTTTCCTGTGTTTTATCAGTACCAAGTAAAGGAGATATCGAAAAAATCTTTGTAAATTTTGCTTATGGATCTGTTATTGTCCAGTAATTTTTCCACTTGAAAGGCCAAAAACATATGACTTTTCCTTAATTTTTTGTTTCTTCCCATTCTTAGAACCAATTGATATTCTCACATTTTCCTTTGCCAACAAATAAGAATCATGTACTCAAAAAAAAAAAAATGATGTAGAACAACCATTAAGGATTTTAATCTAAGCACATCACCTTAAATTGTGAATCTTAGACCCCAAAAGGTAGACTTTCCAAATTAACTGTTAAGAGTAAATAAAATTAGATAATTAGTTTAAGACTAGAAAGTAATTTACAAAACAGAGTTGGTCTAATGTGCCCCTATTTTAATTGAATTCCTAGGCAGTGGATTTTTACTGCTTTCTTAATATTCCAAGGACCCCTGTAGAGAACTGGCTCACCTGCCCAGAGTTACAGCTATTCTAAACGACCAAAATCCTCCCAATTGCTTTTTTTCTTTCTATTTGGGCAAACAATCACAATACAAATTAAGGAAGCTATCAAATGTATTTTCAGGCCAAGTGGAAGTTCTCCTGCCTACCCTCACAGTATTTGTAGTTCTAAGAATACCTGTTGTTAGAATAAACTTCCTAACATCATCCTTACTGAAAGTAGGCAGGGGTAGTATACAATGATATTTCAATATTTATATTATTCCAGGAGAGGAAAACTCAGCAATGTCCTGAAAATTAAGTATGTTTCTTTGATAAATAATTTATCTCAATATTTAATCTAATGAAATACACTAAGCTAGTTTAGGCTTTGTATAGTATGAACTACAAGTCATAGGCAGAATGAGTGTGCACCCTGCCTCTTCTGTGTGTCTTTGTGTCGGAGCATGCCTGAGATCTTCTCTGTTGTTATCTAATCATACACAGAGTCCAGACAGAGTCGTTTTTTACTTATTGTGAAGTTTAAGTTCAACCACAAAAGCTATATACCCCTACAGGAACAAGAATGATCTTTAAATAGAATTGCAAACAGGTGAGGAATTACTAAGTGAAGATTGGATGCCATTTGGGAAGAGAAAAGATGTAATTTTCAACTACAAATTACATGCCTCTAGTGTGCACTACTCTAAACGGTCTCAAAGGAAACCATCGGTGTTTCAGAAGTCTTAATTGAGAGAATTTCTGGGCACCCAGGTGAGGAGGACACAGGAGCCCTCAGCAAGCAGTATGTTTATCCAGAGAGGGCAAAGCAAGAGCCATTCACTGGCCGGTCACCAAAGCAGGGGTCTGCAGTTCAGAAAGCTGGTCTTATATGCATCTCAGAGTGTAGCCTGGTTTCTCGGCATTCCTGCTGAGGTAATATTCAGTTGCCCTTTATTAGTTATTACTTTAAAAGAGTCTTTGCTTTCTTCCTTCAAAGGTTTAAAAGTTACAGACGATTCTATAGATCTGGAGCAAACAGTCGCAGATATATATTTTGCCAAAAATTGCTATTGATTCTCTCCATGCTAAACAGTAGCCAAGTTACCTTTGAATTAAATTCCATCAAAACTATTTGCAGTATCATCACATCTTGCTCAGAATACTAAATAGACTACAAGTAACAACTTTGCATTTTATTTTTATACAAATTTATTTATGAAGTTGAGATCATATTTTCACTATGGGGTGTCTGCCCGATCTAGCCTGTAGCAGTTTCAAATAGGAATAAGGTGTAATGTGTGTTGTTTTGCTTTGCCTTGGTGTTACAGTTTAGATGTAGAATCTCCCCCACAGCACTCATGTGTGGAGAAGAGGCGTCAGTAGCGTGTGAGAGTCCATGGAGGTGCTACAGTCATCAGCAGCTTAGCCCACTGATGAGCTCAGAGCGGAATGTGCTGTGAGCAGGTGAGAACCAATCAGACATGGCTTGGAAGGGGGCAGACTGGCCCCACTTTACTCTCTCTCTTGAGACGAATGGGTGTCTTTTACCCAGGTCTTTCTACCATGCCATTCTGCCTTTGAGTCAGCTGAATATGGAGTAAAATCTCTAAAAGCCAAAATAAGCTTCTGTCCCCTTCAAATTGATTGTTTCCCCAGCAATGGGAAAAGCGACTGAGACAAGTTTTGGTATCACAAAAGAGGAGCTCTTTCTGTGACTGCATTTGACTGTGATTTAGAAGCCTTGGTAGCTCAACTGCAGTTTTTAAAAGTTGGGGAAACAGAATGTAGAAATCCTAGCAATACAGAAACCCTAGAAAGCCAAACAGAATAGAGGAATCCCTGACATAGGATCCTGGCCATAACTCAGAGTTGAATATTGATAAGAACGTGGATAGTAAATTCTAGGCTCAGGAAGTTTGGGTTGAGAACTAGGATTCCATTAACAGTTAGACTAAAAACCATATGTGTTACATTCTAGTAGATAATTTGTCTACATTTTGCTCATTTTCTGAGATTATGTGGACAGCCAAGATCAAGGGTGATGAACTAATTGATCTCGTGGAACAAGAAATTTCAAGGATTCACCTGTTCAGGTTGTATGCTGGCTGCCTTTAGACAGATTTATGAAGAGAATCAACATTAAAAGCAGAGTCAAAATATAGAAAACATTTCCAGTTATGCTAGAAAGAAAGCACCTGTAACATGGTGGCAAAGTGGAGAATTATTATCAAAAAATTAGCATTAATGTGTTCCTGCCAATAGGCATGTCCCATAGTGCCTGATGGGATGGTCACGTATAAACTATGAGTGGTTCAGAGCTCACCAAGATCAAAACATAGGAAACATGTATTTGTCAGAGTATGTTAAAAGAGTCTTTGCTTTCTTCCCCATCAGGAAAGAGAAAATATGGCTCAGAAGCATCTCAAAAAGCAGTAAGGTATACCCTTTGCAAGCAAGTATAATAAACTGTGGAGTTCTCATTTGGTAAGGCAGCCCCAGGATGCCTTTCTTATTGGGGACTGCAAAAAGAATTTTCCTCCCAATTGAATCATCTGAGCACTTTGAATCATGTGAGGCCTTTGAAGCCATGACTCAAGGGGGCCTGGTTTTTGCTCAATGAGGAAACAAATCTTGGTGCCGTCTATGTGTGCTAGTTTGATAGAGAGATAGAATGCAGGAGACAAAGAGTCATGGAAGCCTCTGCCCCAGCCTCAGTGGTGTACCTCAGAACGTGGTGCGTGAGCATGTGAGAATGCAGGCAAGGGTGCCCCGTAGGACCCGGGAAGTTGGAGATGCCAGGAAGGAGCAAGCTGTGCTGCTGTAGACTGCAGGCAGGTGGTAAGCAGAGCCAAGCCAAGAGAAAAGCCATGAAAACTGCAATGAAGATTGCAACAGAGAAATGGCTGCTCAAGCTCTGTGGAGTCTATGTTTTCCCAAGAATTGGGACGTGGGATACAGGTTGGAATGTGCGCCCTGATGGGTTTCCTGGCTTTGGCCCATTCCTTTCTACTCTATTCTTGCAATCTGGAATGGAAAAGTTCATCCCATGCAATGGTAACTTTCCTTTGGGTTTTTCCTGGACTCACACCTAAGAGCTTGCTTTGAGAAGAGACTTGGTCAGCACTGAAAGAACTATTAAAACTCTATTCACTTTTAGGGATTGGCTAAGCAAACTTGGAATGAAGAGACAGATCTTTTGGGGCTCCAGTAGGACTGTTATGGTTGAGATCTAAAATGTCCCCACAAAGCCTCAAAATAGAAGTTTTGGAAAGGGGGGGGGGCTCATAAAGCTGCTATGTTCATCATGAATTCAGACCTAAATGAGATGTAGGAGATGGGGTCTGGCCGGAAGGGCCGAGTCCTGCTGGTGTGACTTGGAAGAGTGGATTCTTGTCCCTAGCTCCTGCCCTCTGTCTCTGCTTCCTTACTGCCATGGTGTATGAAGCTTTCCTGTTCAGGGACCTCCTGTCATGCCCTCCTTCCGAGGATCTAAGACAAGGGGGCTAAACCATAACCCAAAATAAACTTTTTGTCTTTTAACTGTAATGTATCAGGTATTCTTTTCCCAGTGAGAAAAAAGTGATTTAGATACCTGATAACTGCTTGCAACCTGAGATTTGACATTACCACCTCTTGTGGTATATTGGTTTTCTTTTGATGTGTAACAGGTTCCCACAAATTTAGCGGCTAAAAAACAACCAGTATTATCATTTCATAAATCCAGAGGTCTATAATGACTGAACTGGGCTGGCAGCTCAATATATCTCAAAGCTTCAAGGAAACTTTCTTGCCAAGCTCGTGTGGAGTTTGGAAAATTCAGTTCTTTCAGTTTTAAAGTCACTGAACCCACATTCTTCCCAACAAGGGTTTTTAATAAAAGTGAAGTTGTTTATAATGGAGCACAACTTGGAAGGAGAAGCTTCCTAAAGCCAAAAAGAATAGGACACATACTTAGATTTGAAAATTACACATGTTTAAAATATCCTGACAAAAGGGCCATCCAAGTAGCTCAGCAGACTAAATTATCTGCATAGACAAAGTGCAGTGGCTGGGGTTCAATCCCCAGCATGCTGTGCCAGCCCTGCCCCTGGGGCTCACTGAGATAGCTATTGAGACTGGGTGTGATGGCGCTCACCTGTAATCCCAGCACTTGGGAGGCTGAACACACGTGGGTCACAATGAGTCCGATCCACATAGCGAGACCCTGTAGGCCCTTACTAAAATACAAACAAATAAAAAATAAAATAAAATATCCTGCCATTCCTCAGAAGCATACATTATTTTGGAAGAGGATTGTTGGGGTCTGAAAGGCTTGGAAGGAAATTTATGCCCCAGTCCACAGACTTTCAGCTTCTCCACTGCTTCTGTGCAATCAGTTACCTCACAGGGAATTTCAGCTCAAAGATTTCACTTGACAAATGAAGAAGCCCAGAAGATTTTAGGCCAAGCAGTTACACAGTAAAACATTTGGAACTTGAAGCATTGCTATCTTCTTGCAGTTACTTATGGATTTTATCATTATTTACATTGCCAACTCCAATCTACTTGGTAAGCTTATAACACTAATCAATGATGGATCATGATTAGATAACATCTACCAAAAAACTAAAAGCTCCAAGTGGTGCATTATCCCTCTTGGTCAAATTTAAGAATTGTGTTATTAATGCTGGATTGAATGTCATCTTTTAATTGATATAATTTACATGTATTTTGTTTTCCTATAAAAAAATTACACAAAGGATAAATTTTATGAATCTTTTTGTGTGCCCCCAAACATTTTGGTTTTTGCCTTAGCATATAAACAATTATATAGAAAGCATTTGTCTGAGAACTTTTAAAATGTTGCTGCCATACATTTTAGTGTCAATTACTACTGATGAGAAATTTGATGACTGCATGTCTTAAAGTAAGAATTAACTGTGGAGCTTAAGCCAAGTCTGTGGGATTACTATGATACAAAAATCAATGAAGGATTTTTTATAGGTTTTCAGTAGCCTCATTTGTTACCTTAAGTATTCAAGAGTAAACTTAATCTGTTCATTGAAAATGCTTTTGTCTGCCTGAAATTTATCATTGCTTTTCGACTTCCTTGAGTCCAGGCTTTGGGCGTTGCAGGTTGTGCTGAGCTCAGATACCCTTCCAGTGAGTGGGAGGAGAATCCGTTGATTGATATTCGCCATGTAAACTTGTCATAGCTCATCTTGGGCTCTGGACTTCACTACTATCAACATTCTTCCACTTCCTTTTTTCTGTCTTTCAACACTTAGAATTATGCCTGCACTGACTACTCATTCATGGGGTGAATTTATCTGGGGGTTTATTTTTTCTATACATCTATTTCAGTGTTTGTGACAAAAGAGTAGAAGTCAAATCTTTCTCCAGTAGAAGTCAAATCTTTCATCATCACCATGATGAGAGGGACCTAAAGTCTTTTAAGCAAAACTTCTTTATTCAGTTTCCAAGAGGCGTGAAACAGCAGCAGAGGGGAACACAGCAGCCCTGTGCTAGTCCCTGGCTTTGCACTTCTGTTTAGGACTTCTAATGAAGATGTAGCAATCTGAATGGAAGCTCATGCTAGTAGGCACAGAACTGGTGATTTGCAGTCCAAAGGAAATAGTAGTATAAAATGAGTTACAGTATCCTTGAGACCATATTCTAAGTGAAATAAGAGAGGCATAACAGATTAAAATTTTCATGGTTTCTCTTACAGAAGATCTGCAATGTATAAATCCTTTATGTTTTGTCCTGTTTAGTATTTACATTTTAATTTATTTTTAAAAAGAGTATAATAATAGCGAAGACATTAGAGATGGTGCGCTACAAGATGAAAGGTGTTCGACTGTGGTTGCTACACTGCACATTGCTGTCATTAATGTAGTCGCACAGATTACAGAAATTAGCATACAGAGTTAGATAAAGTAAAAATTTTAAACACTAACTGCTACTTTCAAAAAACTGAGAAATAGTAGTAGAACAGTCATCTCCACTATTCTGTGTATATATACTTACGTGATTCCCCCCTTCCTTTTTTCTCTTTCCTCAACCCAATTATCTATTCCTTTTCTCAATCTCTTTCCCTTTGACTATACCTATTTTACCTTTCAGATTTTATTTTTCTTTCAGGTTCATACACTAGAGAGACAATATGATGCTTATACATGTGAGTCTGATTTATGTCACTTATGAGTATAGCCTCTAGGTGCATCCATTTACTTATAAGACCCCAAGTTTATATTTCTTTTGAAAACATAAGAGGAAGGGGAATAGCTGGGTTGAATGGGACCTCCATCCAGTCCTAGCTTCTGAGGAATCTCCACACTGATTTCCACAGTGCTTGTTCCTGTCTACACAAAGACCAAAACAAAAGCCAAATGACAGAAGACAGGAAGGTAGGCCTTGTGGAGGGGCAAGGGGCAGGTGAGGAGGGGCGGTAAGCGGAATTAAGCAGTTCATGAATGGATGTGCTCATCATATGTCATAAAAATGCACCACTAAAATTAACGACAAGATTATCTTGAGCACATATTCTATAATTTGTCTTGCCCTGTTATTATTGCTGTTTTGAAATTCCCAAGACTGAGCAACTTATTTATTTCTCCTAGTTCTGGAGGCTGAAGTCTGACACAAAGGCACTGCAGTCTTCTTTCTTGATCCTTAACTGGTGGTGTGTGCAATGGTCAAAAACCGAAGGCCCTCCATCTCCTAAACTGCATGGCTCCCTCACTGCATGGGGACCTTATTAATGAGGCCCTCCTAAGGGCCTCATTCAGTGATGCCATGACATCCGTCACGTTTCAGTGCCCAGACTTGAGGCGGCCCAAGTTCAAGCCACTGTGCTCTTTCATTCTGTCTCCACGTGTCCCCAATGTGCGTATAACTCATAGGCAGCCATGGAAGCTGTGTTGACCTGGGATTAGATCCATTGCTAGCCCTACCCCGCTAATCCCAGGGTTTCAGAGGACTTCTATGCCCCTCTGGGTTTTCTCCTTCTTTTGCTTTTCTAATCATGGTGAGGGATCCCTTGAAGTGCTTCGTTCTTACATCTAAATTGTCTGCTGGTATCTAGCACGTGCCCTTTCCTCGCTCTAGGAAGATTTTCTCCCCAGTCTGCTGAGGAGCTGATTTTCCTTCAGGATCTGGCATCGCTGTTTCTGTAGGCTTCCTTTGAGTCCCTGTCTGGTGTCGGTCATAATTCACAAGCAAAAAATTTTGTTTCCACTTTAGTGTCAGAGCTGTTGGGAGGGACTGGGGAACTAGCTCAGAGGCATAAGCCCCTGCCTAGAAAGTGCAAGGTCCTGGATTCAATCCCAGGTATGAGAAGCAAACAACTCTTGGGAGACAGCAGTCTCGGCTCCACAGCTCTGTCAGTCACAAGGTGTACCGTCCTGTCATGGCATGCGCAGGGTAATCAGCAGATACTAAGTTAAAGTGAATTTAAACGAGTGAAGCAGGGTGCTTTCTGACTCATCCTTTATAGCATGGCCTTATTATTACATTGAACATATAGGAATTCAGAGCATCAGGCAAGCAAGTCCTCAAATAAGTTCAAAATTACATTTTAAAATCAATATAAGTGTCCTTGGCATTTGGAATAATCAGCACTGCTTTCATGACCAAGATGAATAGATTTTATAATATACTAACATCATTTTCTGTGTAGTGAGACCAGACTTGAAAGGTAAATGAGGAGCTTTGATTGGGAAACAGGTCTAATGCTGTCCTTGGCGGATTATCCTTGTCGGTACATTCACATTTATCTGTGTTCCAAAAATGATTTTCTTTTGTCATCTAGAATATTTCCTAGTATACTGATAATATCTTAGTGGTGTGCTTTTAAGGAATATAAAGCAATTTTCTCTGAGCCTACTTTAAAAAGTAATGAAATGAGTCTAATAAAGAAAAATTCATCGGAAGAACTCCAAAGCCAACTCAAAATAACTGCCGGAATGTCAGTGCAAACCTTTTCTCCTGCATAATCTGGTAATTTGATTATAACTACATTAAGTATGCCTATAGTCAGAAGTTCTATTTCTTTCTACTTTTTATGTTTTTAACTTCTTTCTTCACTCTGAAAATCCAAGTATCAGCTTTTATAGTAACTATGTAAGGTTTTCTAAACACATTGCCAAAATATAAGCTCTCTTTCGAATGTTTAATGGGACCCACTGCCAGGCAGGTTCCAGGCTGGATGATAGGAATTCTGTGAAGATTAGCTGGAAGCAAAGGTCTAGGGGGCACATGGGTTATTTTCAGAATACCTTGAATTTTGGAGCAGTGAGAGTCAAAGAGACCTCCAATATTTGTAACTTAGAAATTGTATTCCCAGGTCATTCCACTTTGCTTGGAAGGAAAAAAAAATGTTTATACATGGTGATTTTATAAGAAAATCAGTAAATGATAGAGGTTAAAGGGAAGGATCACATAATTGCACACATGTGCATGAAGCACTGAAAGAGAATAGCAGGGAACATTTCCATGTTTGTAAGTAATATACTGAAGGACAGAATTCAATACAGTGGAACATAAGGTACTGAATACAATTACTCCATGACCTTTGCTTACATTGCAAGACTTCTGACGTTTTTGGGTCTTAAAAACATTGACTCACTGGGTATGGTGGTGCACAACTGTAATCCCAGCACTTGGGAGGCTGAGGCAAGAGGATCATTGTGAGTTCAAGACAAGCCTGGGCTACAAAGTGAGCTCAACGCTCACTTTGAACTGCATAGTGAGGCTCTGTCTCTAAAATAGACAAAAATAAATAAATAAAAAAACAATAAATCCATAACATTATGTTCACTTTTCATAATAACTTCATTCTTTTTACAAGCTCCTCTATAGAATAATTCATGCAATTATTAATATAACAATAAATAACCAAATGAATTTGATGAAAGTGTAGAAAAGAATTAATGATGGCAGCATTGGTATTAGCACTGTTGCTTTCCAAGATTTCAGATTCGGTCACTAAATTAGAGTCTTGACAAGATAGCCCCGCCAGCCCCACCCCTGGGGTGCACTGAGACAACAATTGAGACTGGGCATGGTGGCAGGTGCCTGTGACCCCAGCTCGTGGGAGGCTGCAAACAGGTGTATCACTACGAGTCTGATCTAGTAGTGAGACCCAGAACACCCTGTAGACCCTTCCCTAAAATACAAAAAAAAGAATCTTGTATTAAAGGAAATTACTGCTTCTGTGCAGATATGGTAGAGGTTTTTAAAAACTTGGTTGACAATTCAAGCTCAAGCAATCAAATGTGACAATAAAATACTTTTCCACTTGACACTTTTGCTGCCTATCGTTGCCTATGAGTTCACGCAATGTGACATTCCTTTAATTCTTACTATTCTAAGAGAATTATATACTGGACCTTTACTGGTATGAATAGACACAGCGTGATGCTGCTGCAGGTGAAAGTAAGTATATCTAACTTCCAAAGACAGAACGACCTTCTGACTCTCTTATCATTATAACTGAAACTGTCAACCAGTTCTTTCCTTGGATACATGAGTATCAAAATTCCCCATAGCAGGTATGCCTTTTATTCTGCTCCCCTGTCTTCTGCTTTCATTCTAAAACCACTCCCCACCTGACAGGCTCTCTAAATTCCAGCATTTATGTTCTCCAGACTCCTGGGGTCACAGGCTCCGCTCTGCACCCAGCGGTACTCACAAGCACATCTCTGACATCTGATCTGGGTCTGTATTCATTGTTCTTCTATGCAAGCTACCTTCTGGGTCTATACATTATAGAGCACTAGCTTTTAAGTGACTATGAAATTGTTGGCTGTGCACATTATGACACAGTATAACCCTGAATTCTCTCCAGTTTCTGCTACTGTTTTTATTTTTCCTCTGATGTGGTAATCTTTAGTTTGTTTTGATTTCTTTTGACATGAAAAGGCTTTTTAATAAGATGAGATCCCAGTTGTCGATTCTTTGAAGTATTTCCCATGCAATTTGGTTTTGTTCATGAGCTATCTGCCTACCCCTATATCTTAAAGATTTCTACCCACTTTATCCTCCAATAGATTTAGCGTTTCTGTTTTAACGTTTGAATTGCTGATTCAGTTTGACTGTAGTTTAGTGCACAGTGATAGACATGATTCTAATTTTAGTCTTCCGCGTGTGGACAGACAGTTTTTCCATAATCATTTATTAAAGAGGCTATGTATGGGCTGGCCAAATAGCACAGCAGATTAAAGTGACTGCAAGCAGGGGAAGGGGCCGGAGGTTCAATCCCCAGGCCTGCCTTGCTGGCCCTGACCCCAGGGCATGCTAAGACTTCTATTGAAAGTGGGTGTGGTGTTGTATGCCTGTAATCCCAGCTCTCGGGAGGCTGTAAACAGGCAGATCACTATGAATCTGATCTAGTAGTGAGACCCTGAATATCCTGTAGACCCTTCACTAAAAAAACAAACAAAAAAAATAAAAAAGAAGAAGAAGAAGAAGAAGAAGAAGAAGAAGAAGAAGAAGAAGAAGAAGAAGAAGAAGAAGAAGAAGAAGAAGAATAGATTTATAGAGGTTTTGCCAGATAGCTCCGTTGTTTAAAACACTGCTTGGGTAAATGCAGGCAGGCGTATAGGCCTGTGGTTCGATTCACAGTTCCAGAAGCGGTACCAGACCTGCCCTTACGACAGCCTGGAGTTGCCAAAAAAAAAAAAAAAAAACCTTCTCAAAATTTAGGGGCTGGGGAGATGGCTCAGTAGAATAAACACTTGCCTGGCAGGTGCAAGGGCCTGAGTTAAATCCCCGGTTCTGCAAAATAAAAAAAAAAAGGCTCTTTTTCTTCCCAGTAAACATGTTTGGCCCCTTTGTCAAAGATAAAGGTGGCTGAGCGTGTTTGTAATTGTGTCAGCATTTTTCCTCATTTTCTTTCTTTTTTTAATGTATTTGGTACAGGGTCTCACTGTGCAGCTCCATCTCACAGTTATCCTCTTTCAGCCTCCCCAGTGCTGGGATTACAGGCATGTGCCACCAAGCCATGTTTCAGTGGCAGGATCAGTGTGCCTGGGGTGGGGTGGTGTGGCATGTGGTGTCGGG
>NW_004524630.1:8475431-8480745 GCF_000260255.1 Octodon degus | reverse complement strand
TGCTTCAGAGCACCTGGCCATAATCAGATATTCACAGAATAACCACCTTGCTGGAATTGCTCATGGAATTAAGGAAAACATTCTACTTGGCAGATTACTGTTGACTATAGAAGGATACAACTTGGAAATAGACTGTAGGAAGCAATGTGCTAGGCAAGGTCTGAGGAGAGGAGTAGGGAACCTCCATGCTCCATTTCCTGGATCTCCACGGCACAGCACCTGCAAGCTCTCTTACATCTTGGGTTTTAGTGGAGTCACCATGACTGGAGGATAGGGTTGATTATTCATTAGCAATGGGTGACTACTTAGCCTACTCCCTCTCACCTCCTCTGAGTTGGTAAAATGGTAGGATTGAAATTAATCCTGTGTGTAGTTGCACAGGTAATTGGCCCCTAGACTTTCTAAAGGTTACTGCATCATCATAAACTCAGAAGTGGTTGAAAGGAGCTCACTTTCAATAACAAACACACCATCTGTCTTTATGTCCACCTCCACTCTTGCTACTCATGAAATATCTAGAGCTTTGGTCATGCAGTCTAGGAACTTGAGGTACCACCAAATGAATATTTCTGAACATCACTTGTTGGTAGGGTTTCTATTTTTATATGACAGTTGTACATTTTCAGAGTAACAGGAGAAATGGGCAAGGTCAATGTTGCCCTGTCTTACATGTCAATTTAAAATAGCAACTATTTCAAGGCAATAAGAAAATATATTATATTGATATAATTGTGAGTGACTATGGCCCTGAAACATGAATTCAAGTTACCCAGATAACACATTCCACCTTGAGGGGCTTTGCCGGTTAGCTCAGTTATTTAAAGCACTTGCTTGGGCAAGCTCAGTGAGGTGTGGGGCACCACAGATCTATCCCCAGCTCCACCTGCCTCACAAGATCCACCCTTAAGGAAGCCTGAGCCAGCCAAAAAAAAAAATCCTTCCACCTTGGAAGAGAATACATGAACTTTTATAGATTTAGAATATCAGTTGGGGTTCTTAAAAGGGACACAATATAATACAGGACACATTTTATAATAGTATTTTATAATGAATCACACAAGTATCATATACAAGAAGTGCAAGAAATCTGTCCACACACATAAACACTGAAGACTCAGGCTCAGGACTTAGATCCTAATATCCTGTGTGACTCCAGCTGGAAACCTAGAGCTCACTCCTGTCAATGTCTCCTACAAGTCCAAGTGCAGGCCTAGAGCCCTAAAGAAAATCTCATAAGGCCCAACTCACAGATTTGTGCTGGAAAAGCCTAAAGGTCAGTGGTGGAAGCTAGGAAGTCTATGCCAGTGGGGTGCAGGCTCTGTGCTGGCAGACTGAGGGATCTGAACTGGATTCAGGAAGTGATGCTCAAGGTAAGCACCAGAGCCCCCCCAAAGGTACCACAGCCTTCCTCAGCAACAGTGAGGTCCCGAGCTCCTCCAGCAATGAGGAAAGCCGAGTTCCCATCAGGAAAGCCAACGTGACGAGCTTCTCCATGAGGCTGAGCAGTGCACCGTCTTCCCCTCCAGAGCCAGGAATCAATGCTCAAGATATGGACCAAAGCGACTCCACAGTTAATGAGGAAAACCAGCATGGCAAGCTCCTCCAGTAGAACTGCCCAAGAGAACTATCAGCCTCCAGCAGCTCCAACAGCTTCTCCAAGCAGCCTCCCTAATAGCATCCAGCAGCTTCTCCTGCTCTGCCTTTATGCTGCCGGCAACAGCCCTCAGGTGGGCCTCCTGCACCCAGCACCATGCTAGTTTAATTCAGTTGGATGTAAGAAATTGACCCCCAGTTAGCTATCCACCCCCTAGCGCAAGAGGGGCACGCATTAATACTTTTACCAACGTCCTCGATAAGAGCATGAGCATCGGCTCAGCAGAGGCCACAGCAAAGCGAGAAAACCTTCACAATAAGTCTCAAATGCTATGGCAATTTCAGCTTCAGGATAGGCAGCAGCTACAGATTTGCTGAGTTTCGGGATATACGCTAAGAACTCTGCATACAGGGGATTGGAGGATATTAGGCCATATAAAAATGTTGAGGCAAATGGTTATTAAATGGCTTAATATAGTGCCAGATAATTTTGGCTTTGACCTAAAAAGCTCCATCTGCCCGCAAGTCACGAAGTCCCAGTCAGCAAGGGTAAGCAGTCTGCAGTATATTTAACATAGTTGTAACCTATCCAGAGAACTTCAATTCTGTCCTAACATCTGCAACATTGTGCTTTGTGCATCAGTATAATTCCATTGCACTAATTCCACTACTTGTCATTATTATCTTATGAAAAGTTATGATATATAATTCATTTAAATTCAGGACCTATCCCAGTGTCTACTTTCTTTTGGTCATTGAACATTGTTGAAAATATTTTAAAATTCATTTTGTTCAATTTCTTCAGACTCAGCAGTTTTATTCAGCAAAACTTTCTCTTGTATTCTTTCCTTTACGCAATAAACATTTAAACAATTTTGTTATCACCAATCATAAAAATTAAGTAATAGTCACTACATGTTTTGAGAGAAATTGAATTTAATTTTTTTTCTGTATTTTAGGGAAGCATCTACAGGATATTCAGGTTCTTACTACTAGATCAGACTCATAGTGATTCTCATGCTTACAGCCTCCCAAGAGCTGGGATTACAGGCACGCGCCATTACATCCAGTCTCAATTGTCATCTCAGTGCACCCTGGGGGCGAGGCCGGCACCCCGGGCCTGGGGATTGAATCCCTGGACCCCACACCTGCTTGTAGGCGCTTTAATCTGATAAGCTATTTCGCTGGCTGGAAATGAAATTTCTTCTTTTTCTTTTTTTTTTTTTTTTTTTTTCCAGAACTGGGATCAAACTCAAGACCTTGCACTTGCCAGGCAGGCACTTAGGCTGCTAAGCTATCTCCCAGACCCTTTGAATAACTTTTAAAATCATAAAATTATTTGAGGTTTTCTACAAAATTATAAGCTTTTACTTTATTATGACAACTACAAATGCTACCACTATCTATAACCATAATTACTATTTATTACATTCTTAGGCTAGTACTTTATAGTTTCTGTGATTATGAGAATTTCACTCTTCATGTGAGAGGACGTGAATTTTCATCGGATGAAGTGCCTTTATATGGTGATCAAGAAAAAGTTCAAAATAAAAAAAAAAACTAGAAACCAAAAGGATTTCTTCTTCTCATTGTCTTTGTAATTTTAATTGTGTTTTTATAGTTGAATACAGGGAAATGGTATAACTATTTAAATAGAACTGTGAGATAAACATTACTATTGTTTTAATAGAACAATACCAGGTAAAACATGGTCTGATGAGTTTACTTTTATGTTTCTTATTTTTACTTTTTGACCTGTAACCCTATATATTTTATGCATATCTCTTTGAATAGATGTACATTGGAATCATTTATTATTTTCTTTCAGATTTTCTAGCCAAACAATAAGGAAACTTATATCTGATCTAAGGCATTTGTGCTTCACTTATTTTTATTAGAGGTTTTAAAATCTCATATAAGCAAATAAATACTTTTGCTTTAACGCTTTATAGACTTAGAGATTAGAGGAATGTGTGTAACAAATTGAAATTTGGCTACTTTGACTAGTTCTTTCAATAATTTATTGCATTATTTATTTCAATAGCCTGTTTTATGGTATCTTAATTATAACTTGATTAAGAAATTTTATAACTGGAATTATGAATGGTAAAGCACAATTGGTTCTTGCGTGTTCATTTTACACTGCGTAAAGTATTTCAAAGCTTATTAGTCGTTAATTGGTAACATAAATCCTTTCAAAACCTTTCCTTGTGCAAGGCTGCAAAAAACTCTTTAAAATCCAGATGTGATTCTGGGCTGCCTGATGTGAAATCACTTTCCTGCTTTTCTAAATAACCAGTTTGCTGTATTTTAAATAGTTAATTGGCATGGCTACTGATTGGTATACAAACTATTTATCACCCAAGTGTTCAAGGAATATGGAACTTTTATTTTACTATATTAAAAATGTCTGGGTTGAGGAGATTGCTCGGTAGTCCAAGTGCCTGCCTGGCAAGCACAGGGACACGGGTTCAATTCCCGGTACCACTTGCTGTGGTGGTTCCTGTGCCATGCAGACTATGGAAACCAGGCATGGTGGCACACTTCTGCAATCCCTGCACTGGGAAGGCTGAGACAGGGTCTTAGCTGCATAGTGAGACCCTGTACCAATTAAATCAGCAAAATAAAAGAATTTTTAAAAATAAAAATATCTGACAAACAATAAGAGAATAAGACTACCTCTCCAATGGAGGGAGCATTCTCAAATGTCTCACAGAACCTCTTATTGGCTCTGTTTCTTTGGAGAATCTGAACCCACGAATCCTCAGCTTCCAGCTGCAGACACCAGGCTACCCTGCTGGATGTGACTAGTGGGCAGGTTTGCAGAACTTCACCTGTTCTTGCATCTGGTGGTCTTAGGTCCTCACAGAAGCACTTGTGAACTGCCAGTGCAAGGAACTTAGATTGTGCACTCCTTCTTAGAAGGGATAGGCTGATGATCTGAGGTGAGCTGACATAGTGGTGTTAGCACTGAGGAATTCTATCTTGTAGACATCTACTCATAAAGAAAAGAGTGAAATCCCTCCCATGTGATAAAATCTCTTCCACAGAACTGGTCCTTTGTACCTCCCAAGTTAGGAGCTGCTGCTATAATCAGCACAGACCCTTGTAAAGAGAAGTGGAATGCTGTAAGAATGCACTCCTAAAAGTGTAGCAGTGGGTTGGACACTTGGGAATGCAGACAAGCTGGCTGAATGTGGAGAGGTGCAGTAGAAAACAGTCTCAATTGCAGGGATGACTATTCACTGAAATGTACACGTTACAGGCAAGTCTAGTGAAAGTTAAAAAGAGAGATGGGAAAGGAGATTTTTTTCAGAAAACCATAAATCATTATGAAGAAGATGGTTCATACAGTATATTGATGTTAAACAATATCCTCATACAGTATTAAATGTAAATGATAACAGTATAAATTGGGGAGAGAAAGTGATCCTTACTACAAAATGGCAACATACTTCCATTTGTTTTGTGGAAGGGAGAATTTGCAAGTGATAAAATTGGATATTTAGCATAGGCAATTTCTTTTATTATTATTATATTTTTGACAACTCATACAGAATTTTACTTAACAAAGTAATATGAATGTCACAGTATTTGTTGTAATACATGGTATTGTCTTACAACCAGCTATTCATTTTACCAGATATTGGAAGAAGAAAAAAAAACTGGAGCAATGTATAAGAAATTAAGAAAAGAAAAAGTACAAACAATTGAAAAAAAA